>NW_013667853.1:6057-23513 GCF_000517525.1 Limulus polyphemus | reverse complement strand
TGATCTTAATTAATTAAAATGCAATGCCAGCGAACTCCGATTAGATAAAAGTTCAGCTACTTGTGTAGGCTTAAAAAGAGTGATAAATGCTCGATTACAATCATAATCTGCCGTCAAAACATTTGGAGAAGGGGTCATAACTCTATACATTTCTATAGTATGCACATGTATTCATGTTTTATATTGTCCATAGAAGATGTATCCCTACCAACTGGGACTTCCTGATCCCCAGGTCTCATTGGGTTTCGAATTGACCAATACATTTAGTTATGCTGCTTTCTGTTTTCCCTGTAGGATGACAGATAACGTGTATTACTCATTAACTCGACCTTATTCTTCTTCCTTTCATAAGGTTATTGTATGATACAGCACAGATTACAGTAGAAAGAAATGTGTGTCGAGAATGTAAACTCTTTCCTACAAACACCAGCCAACTTGAGCTAGGCAGTACCAAACCTTACTTTTAAACGTTAAAATCCACTAGTATTTACATGGATATTCTTCCGGTTACAAATTTAGTACTAGTTTTAATGTGACTTAAAAAGAAAGATTCACTTTGCAGTTGATACTTTTCACCTCCACCTAGTACACTTATAGCCTGTATTTTTATGCATTATAAGTGCACCTTTTACAGAGACAATGTCAAGAATATATTCAGTGACATTTTATGATTATTGAAAATATTTCAGTTTTTGGTACTGAAAGTATTCCATGAGAACCAAATAAAACACTTGGTACACCAAGTTTGCATTTATTATGATCTATAGACTACTGTCTGTGTGGTTAGATGATTAGCGCACTTGACTCACAATCTGTGGGTTGCAGGTTCAAACTCGTCGTTACAAAACACGTCTTCCTTCCAGGCGTGAGGGCGTTATATTGTGACAGTTTACCCCACTATTAGTTGATCAAAGATTTGTCCAGGAGTTAGCAGTGAGTGATGTTGACTTGATATTTTCCTTCTAGCCTATCACTGTTAAATTAGGGTTGGCTAGCACAGATAGCCCTCGAATAGCTTTGTGAAAAATTCAAAACAAACGAAGCCAAACATACCAATAATGTCAGCGAATTTCATTTACTAATGATAATTTGATCAACTAGTTAATATCTCAGTTTGATCCAGAATATCTTACACTGCTTTTTATGAAAAATACTAGGTAGAACTGTGTTTCATCTTAGCCATAGAATGTTTTGCATCAGAGGATACATAAAGTGACTTGAAAAGAATTGCAGTACCCTTTCAGACACTGATTTTGCAACCATATGACTATCCTAGTACGTGATGATCAAGTGTTAATCATACAAGGTATGTCATGCCACCCGATAGCCCAGTAAACCAACTCAACTGAGTTTTGTAACCTCTGGCTACCATCTTCAGTTGTGCAAGCTATTGGTGTGATGAGTTTATTCTATCACCTAAAATATTTCAGTCTCTAGCTAGCCTGTGCAGATGAAGAACTTTAAGAGGGAAGGAAAACAAAAGGGATGGATAGTGATGGAAATGAAAAACTTAAGGAGTTTATAGTTATGGGTTATTCTTTGGTATGACACATAGATAGAATAGTGTGTGTGCGTGTAGTAAAGAGGGAGAAAATAATTAGATTGTTCTATCTAGGTACAGGGGTGGAGGACATAACTAATAGAGCAAGTGAAATAGTAAAGGGTGTTTGCTGTGATGTAACCTTTGTTGTGCATATAGGAGCTAATGATGTAGGGAATGGTAGGTCAGAGTAGTTAACTGATACGTACAGGTGGTTGTTAAATACATTTAAAGAAAAGAACCATAAGTTAATTGTGAGGATGGAATTATGAATAGGTCACTAGGACTAAATATAGGCTTATGTAAATATGTAAGGACGAGCAGATTGGCTGTTTGGACTTATGGGATCAGTTCAATGAGAAAAGGAAGTTTATTGGAATGGATGGTTTACATTTAAATATGATAGAGACTATGCAATGGCTGTTAACTCAGCTATAAAGGGAGTTTTAAACTGGGGTTAAACAATGGTGAAGGCTATGATAAACTAAATGTAGAAAAATATGTAGAGAAAAGTGTAGTATAGGTTTAATGGTAAGTTCATTCATTCCTGTTGCAATGTCAGAAGTATAATAAGTAAAACAGATAACTTTAGAGCGCTTTTTTTGAATGGATGATTTTGATATAATGGGAATAACTAAATTTCAGTTAAATGTCGAGAATTTTGATGATGTTTCTTTGAAATGGGCTTATAGGTTATTTACTATAGAACATAGAACATCAGCTCACCAGTTACTCAGGCAAAAATGATTAATAATTTCCACAATTTCCCGAGGATACTAATGCCAGGCCCAAAGTCGAAGATAACTCTGTGAGCGACATTTCTTAGATACAGCCGGAGATCCATCTCTCCACTTACGACCAGTCTATCAGTATATGCCAGAATAGAGTTTGTATTCACTGGCCTGATTGGTAGTCTCACTTGGAGTGCTTAATATATTGCAAAATCCATTAGTGTTCTGGCTGCTTCAGTGTCAACCATGAACTCGATCTTTCGCCCTTGCCCCCATTGGCTCAACAGAAGTTTGGGAGCTTATAATGCTAAAAAACGGGTTTCAATACTCGTGAATGACACAGCACAGATAGTCCATTGTTTAACTTTGGGCTTAATAGCAAATAAACTAACTGACTTTCGCCTTTGTATCCTAGCTACAGATTAAATAAGAAAGTAGAAAATGCATGGTTTATAACAGTGTATTCCAATGGTAGGTCAGGTAATATCACAAGGTTACAACTTCCCTTACGTTTGAATTGGAATGACCAGTCATGTAGGTAGTGCTGGTTGCTCTGGTTTAGTCTGATGCTACTGATTCAGCTGAATAATGAGAGATTTAGACAGTCTGACTGTTATCTTGAGCACGTTAATTAACTGATGGAGTAGAGCTACTCTGATCAATTCATAATTCCAAGTAAGGCAACAGTCCAACATTCAACTTAAATACACACATTGTGTTTGTGAAATTTGTAAAGATTGTTTTCATTGCACATCACATTTTATGTCCAATCCATTTATTTCGAAGCACATACTTAGTTCATTGTAGTAGAACTCAATATTACCTCACAACTTATCTAGCAGACCTTCCTAATATACTCTTTCACGAAATAATTTTATCCTAAAAATACCATACATGTTAAATTAAAATAAGTAGGGTTTATCTTAAAAACTAGTGGTAATGTTTACTTTGAATCCTCAACATGTAGCTAAATGGTCAGGTCGGAGTATCCTTGGGATACAGGTATAACTTTACCTAATTTTGAACTACTGACTAGAAGGGAGGCTGCCAACAGCAAATATTGTTGCCACAAGGACTTTTTCTGGTATTTTGACTGTCATTTGTATAAAATACTCATAGCTGAAAGTGTGAAGCTTGTTAAGCAACAACATGTGTCGAACTCCAGACCCTGCAATTTACAGACCAAAATAATTATAACTATGTAATACACGGCCCTTAATAATAAAACGAAATTGAATATGTAAGCTAGCCAGTCACCTAACAACCACAGCTAACATAAAGGCTTGGTGGAACAGAATTTATTACAACTACCTTTTGACATTGTTTGTCACTTTATAGGTAGTGTGATACTACTGTAAACTGATCAAGTTTGAAGAGAGTATGTAACATCCCTTTCCACACAAAAGATTCATACACTCATATCATAAAGATGTGTTGAGATTGGAATTTAGTATTTTCTAGATTAGGATGCCCATTGTACTTAATGGCATTGGAAAAAAAAAGTATATGGATGAGATTTTTGCACCAGGACCATCAAGAAAGAGACACGCAACAAATCATACTTTAGTAAGAAAGGTGGCAGTTCTTTAACAGGTGAGAATCCATGAACACAAAGGTCAGTAGCAAAACCCATCTACTTGTTCTAGGAAATATAACATAATCAAGAAGGATTTCCATTTGAAAAAACCAACACAAGCTATATGTACACAATTTGCTTCCATAATATACCCATTCAACTGTCACATACGAATGTATGCCATTAAAAAACGTTTTGTAACATACATATGCATAAAACCCTTACAATTAAATCGTTAACATAAATCCAAAAACAAAATAAACCAGACAATTGAGATTACTAGATAAGATAAACATTTCTAAAAACGCAACAAGAAACTATTTACACAACAAAACGCGATACTAACATCAGCCCCCCAGTGGCACAGCGGTATGTCTGCGGACTTACAACGCTAGAATCCGGGTTTCGATACCCGTGGTGGGCAGAGTACAGATAGCCCATTGTGTAGCTTTGTGCTTAATCACAAACAAACAAACAATTTTACTAACATCATAATAACGACAAAATAATACACAGGATAAAATTGTTCTTAAAAACCTCGTTAAAGTACAATAAAAAAACCCTTACATATAGTTAAATAATACACATACAATATAGAATATAACATTTTTTAAAACTAAGATATATATATATATATATATATACAGACACACACAAAATATAGCCACGTATTAATTAAAATGTACATATGCATAAACTACAAATAAAAACCCCCTAAATCAAAAGGGCCTAGCATGTTCTAGTGGTTAGGGCACTCGACTCGCGTTCTGATGATCGCGGATTCGAATCTCTGTCACCGAACATACTCGCTCTTTCAGCCTTGTGGGAATTATAATATGACGGCCAACCACATTATTGGTTGTCAAAAGAGTAGCCCAAGAGTTGGCTAAATTAGGTTCAGCTAGCACTAATAGCGGTGGTGTAGCTTTGCGTGAAATTCAAAACAAACCAATCTAAATCAAAAGCACACAAATACATAAAGTGTGCTACTAAAAACATATTTACTTATATACAATACCAAGTAACAACAATAAAAAATCAATAGTGATATGGCAATTTTCACATATTTATAATGAAAAATACAAATTATGATAAAAAATAATTAGAAAAATACAAAATTAAATAAATGCATGAAAGCAGAAAGGTAATATACATATATATACAAAAGTTTCTAAAAAACATGAGCCACTTACTTACTAAAGTCCTAACAATAACTCCTCCATTTCAACAGTCGACTTGTGATAAGCTGTGGCGGTTTGATGGATGATCTTTTGGACCGTCACAAAGGTGGTCTTCCTCCTGGTTTTGAAATGCCCAGGCCCCCATTTACTTGGCTGCTTGCTCTTTACTATTGCACTTTATACTATGTTGAAACATAGGATACTTTTTTTTATCTCAGTTGGGGTTCTATAAAGCAGCTCCAACTTCTCCAACCAGATCCTGATCTCTTTTGCAGGTAGCAGCACTGCCATTAATCTTGATGGCCCACATTGATGCCAAGGCTTATCGTGGTCATGTCCACCACTGGTTGGATGTGATTGCTCATGCTCCTGTAGTGGTAGATGTAAATAGGCCTTCACGGTTTCTAGATCTCCTCGAATAGATTAGCTACAGGATTGCTTGTAAATTTCACTTCCTACAGATAATTTCACCTACTCTAGAATATTTCAAATTGATCCAATTGTAATATTACTTGTTGTCACTAGCAAAACAACAAACTAATATTTTTTTTGTTTCAAGAAGAGCATGAGTCTAGCCATTACCCTTACCTCTTCCATGAAAATCCACAGTCTGCCTAATATTTTAATGTAGAAATTGAAACATTTTTCACTAGCACAAATGAAAATATCAGGTACCTTATAGCTTCAAACAATGCTTTACAGGTCAGTAATCACAAATAACTACAGTTAACTTAACAACTCAAAGTCTTATCATCCATATCAAATCCTTTATTTACATTAAATTGTCACTTATAGTCGTTTTCTCAGTAACTGATTCCTTTGTGTTTTATAACATTAATGAATGACTTTGTGTAAAGTTTTATATACATATGAAACACAACACATATTTTGCCATATACACATATCTTAACCTTACAAATTATCATATACACTAGTAACTGTAGACAGACTGCCTCTGGCTTGTCCATCATTACAATGGAGCCACCTCTACTAGTTATATCTTGATAGCTTTAGTGCCATAATTTGCTGCTATGTATGAGCTCTAAAACTTAACATGTTTTTCTCATTATTGTTAAATCATCATCAGTAGTATTCAGCCAAACTGAAACTTTCATCTAAAATTATTGCAGCCAGGATTAATATTCATGCTGTCACTACAGTATATACCTATACACATTGTGACCAATTTCGGCTATGTACAATAATCTACAGCAAAATATATTTAATGTCCTACATGACCATCTACATTAGTAGTGGACCCATAAAAACACTGTATCAGTGTACATGAGATGATCTATCTACATCAGTTAGCATCAGAGAAAAAGAAACAGAAAAATGCAATACAATGAAAACTATTCCAGATTTCCAAAACCTAATTTACAAGAAAGAATTCAACTTCCTCATTGCACATTTCACTTCCTCATTGATATACAGCGAGATCAATCAGTGCTCTAGAAGCTCCTGTGTCAACCAGGAACTTCATCTCTCACCCTTGTATCTTTATTGGCGCATATAAAGTACACTTTAGTCCTGAAGAGCTGACAACCATACTCTTTAGCACAAAGTAACTGCTGCATTTTCCCAAGTCAGCTCCTAGATCCACAACGGTTTCATTAGTTTTCCAGAGTAGAAGTAGTAGCACTTATTTATTACCGTTGCCAACTTTTGCATCTGCCATGCAGTTGGTTGAGACTGATAATTTTGTTTATCTTGATGCATGGCAAAGTATGGGCCATTTACTCTGAAGTGACCCTGCTGCCCAAATCCAAAGCAGATGTTTTGGTCATCCATTCTGGATTGACGTCTGAGCAGAAGCGTCATTAGCATCATCAACTCCACAAACGTAATTGAAAAGCCAACGAAACCTTTCCATTCTCATCACCACATAAACTGCCTCTGTTAGATGAGAATACATCTATAACCAAGTGATGCCTCATCACCTCACAATGTAGTCCCTCAATGAACTTTTGGCTATGATGTCTTTGCAATCTTACAAATCATTGTAGGGCATAATTTCCCATATAACTGGTGTAGAACATTGGCATAGGATCCTAGTTTCTCAGAGAGACCTCTCTTCTGAGTCTTCAATGCAGCCTGGCGGACAGCTTGGTTTTCCTCCAGGTCGAAACACCAGTAGAACTGAGCTACACTGTATTCCAGTCACATAACTGTGCCTGGTTCAAATGTTCAATATCACCAAGGTCTGAAACATCCAAATTTAGGGCCAAGTGTTGCATTGCCTGTGCCTGATTCAGTCATTCTAGGTAGTGACGTGATGAAATGCTTCAAGAAATTGTCCAATTTCTCTTATTCAGCACCCTTAAACATCAAGGGTGTGACCGACTTTTCTTTTCACACTATTATCTGTGGTTTAAATGTAAGCTTCTACCTCATGAAGTCTACGTCAACACTGAACCAAGACATCCTAAACATCAATGTCTGGTGGAATTGGCTGGTGCAGGCTCTCTTATACTCATTTTGTTAGATTCCTGCACTTGGATCATAGTATGGCCTATTACTAAAGTACGTTATCCATCAGCTCTGTACAACTCCATGCTTCTCCAAGACCCATGGTTGCACTGGCAGTATACTTCTCATCATGAAGAGGCTTACCACTGCCCCACAGATCACTTTCATTAGTCCATGCCTTCTTTCTCACCTACTGGTGAAACAGCATCCATTAATTAATTGTGCCTCCAATTTCTCTTCGCGAGTTATGTGTGGTATCAACCAAACCTGTGGTTGGACAATTCTGGCTGGTAAATGCTTAGAAGTGCTTTATAGACCACCACATCTAGTCTTGGGCTCACCAGAATGCACACCACCATAATAATCCTCAATCATCCAATTCTTCTGTGCACTGATGATAAACCTCAAGTGGAAAACCTCATCAGTCATTCTGGGTGTACCAGATAATAATAGTTCTTACTGGATGTATGGCTGCAGTGGGAAAGATGTCATGGTCATTCTAAGCATTAGCAAAAGTTCAACATTCAACATTTCTCTCCCTTACAGCAATTTATCCCCACATCCTGGCCACAATCCCTTCAATCCATGAAAAGCATCATTACTTCGAGTGCACAGCTGCTTCAACACAATAGTTCAAGAGATCATAAGAGCAGAAGTACGTACACTACTGCACACTACACTGTAATATTCTGAGGTGCTCTGATTTTTCCCCATAAGTGACGAGATAGGTTTTAGTGAGTAAAATAAAATTAGATCAGGAAATATATCACGAGCAACTCTGAATTCCGTGAATTTTGGACACAATTTGCGACATAATGAAACAATCTTCATTTACATACAAAAACACAATTATTATATAATGTGTATTGACAAAGACTGGCGCCTTCACCAAAGGGGCTCTCTATTTATCTCTCGAGAAACAATTGTTTCAGACTGAGAAAAGATAGCATTATATACACCAAATAATAATGTTGTTTTTCTTAGGGTGCATGCACTGCCCATATAATTCTTGATCATACCTATTTAAACATAGGGAATGTTATATCCACGAGACATTACCTGATCTGCCAGTGGAAAAAGTCACTGTCGACTTTTATAAACATTATGTCCAACTTTGGAAAACCTCTCCCAGGTTGAAAGACTCAGAAGAAAAGGTAGCTAGAGTTAAATGTATTATGTTGTGTTATTGCCAATAAAGACTATTATCTAGTTTCATTTAACATTTTGTCTAGCGTTTTCTCGAGTTTGACATATTTACTCTGTAAAAGTTATCCTTTGTTTCCCCACTGTTGTTATGGAAATTTTTATTCCCTGTTGGCTATAGGTTTACCAATGAATAACCTGGAGGAAGTTATGAGTTAACACTTTGGTGTTGCAGCCAAGGTTTTGTTTTTGTAGATATTGTGATTCCGTAAACAATTATCATGTAAGCTTCCTTTGTTATATTGTCTCAAACTATGTTCTAGGAGAATGTAGTAATGTCTGGAAAAAGTCTACTTTGCACAGGGACTACTTGTTTCAAATTATGAGAGCTATGCCCACATTTTTTCATTTGACTTCAGGTCAAGGAGATTGAATTGCAGCTGAGCTTGGATCTTCCTGAGCAGCAGAAATTGATACTTCTAAAACTTTGCTGGAACTCATTTTGTACACTATATATATTTGAAGTAAAGCAACTGTTCTAATTAATAAATACTGACTATGTTATAGCAAATACAGATAAGCTAGAAATAAGTGGAGAGTCTAGCCCTTGATTTGGGATTAAGTACTGGTGTCTTAAGGGAGGATTTGGTACAGGTATCATCAGCCACTTTTACTTTGGAACGGAATAAATTACAACTCGTGGTCAAACATCCAATGGTGTCCAGAAATAATGGACTGCATATGTAGATATGAGAAGAGTCACAGTACGACCAAATGTACAAATGATTTTCCATGGTGTTGTGAGACTCAGAGTAATGTGTTTTGCACCCCTATGCTGTGGTTATAAAAGTAACTATTTTCTATCCAGAAACAAAGCTTCACTTGCTTTGGCAGTTATCGCTCCCTTTCCATCTTTGTACCAGGACTAGTTTGTAATTATGAATAGATGGCTCATTCAACTCCAAGCTGGAATCGGTGATGGCATGGTGAATGAAGGTAGAAGTGATTGAAGTTGGATGTATAGCTAGTGATTGAGCAATATTTTCAGACAATTTGGACCCAGAAACACGATAGGAATTCAGTAGATTGCTAAATAAACTTTCCAATGTATTTGCAGAACCAGAAGGCCAACTGAGTAGTAAATACTCATATGTTATCAATTGGTAACACGTGTTTTATAAAACTGTGTCAACTTGCATGGAGCATCATTACTAAAACAGAGTGTATGTTGAAGGAAAGAATAAAACAAATTTCAAAAGATACTTGATCATCTATAGCATTAATTATGGAGAAAAAATGAGGGAATGCTGAGGTCCTGACGTTTTTCCTTTGCGGTTGACTGACAAATATTTTGACATTCTGGAAGGTATATAATGGTCCACCAACTTAGATGTGGTATTTGGCTACTGGCAGGTCAAATTGTATGATGAGAGTAAATAGAAAACTGCTTTCAGCATTGCAGAAGATTTATCTAAATTTCTTGTTATGTCAGTTGGCCTGTGTAATCCATTAACTGCTTCCTATAAGCTAATGGAAGTTACATTGAGAGAGATTCAATTGGAGAAATACCTCACCTACATATATGTAGATAATATATTCGTATTTAGCTTGACGTTACACACGGATACTGAACACTGAGAATGGTGTTTTAGTAAATAAAGAAGTTAGATTTGAAATTTAAACTAGGATAATGTGTATTTAGGTGTATTCAGATGATTTGTTTGTTTGTCATTAAGCACAAAGCACAAATAGGGTTTGGCTTTTTTAAATATCTCACAAATTAACAGTTCATAATATTCATGCTAATTAGATGGAATACTATCAGCAATTACAGTTAAAATGTTGTTAAAGACTGTCTTCAGCCTCATACTATGAGAGAAGTCATATTTTTGATAGCACCACTGTTATTGAATATATCTAAGGATAGTACATTTCAAATGGGCTAAAGACTGGTAAAGTATTTGATTCACGAGAATGTACTTTAGTTGTGGCCTTGATGTTTGTATATTCTCAGAAATTCTGTCCATTCGTCCAGGATACTGATGTCAGTGAAAGTGGAATTGGTATTGGATTGTCAGAGATGTAGATGTTGATTTTGTTATAATGTGTGCTTGTCCTACATCGACAGATTTGAACAACAGGACTTTATGAAAATAAAGGGACTACTTACAGTTGCCATACTTGTCAAACAATATCTTCACTGCTTGTATAGTAGGAAATGTACCATTCAGATAGATCACGCATCACTGAAATGGCTTATTCAAAAATCGAGAAGGAATCATTTATTGCAGGACTTCATAGGTGACAAACTTGGAACGTTTGGGGAAGCAGCTAAATGACCCAAATCTAGCTTGGGTGGTACATGACATGCAACAATGTGAGGTGTGATGTTTGCAGATTGGTGAATGTAACGTGACACTTATATGAACAATTTCACAATAGTGTTTGTAATAATGCTATGAACCATATAAGCATGTACTAGCATGTATTAATCTTAAGGGTTCCAGGGCAGGAGATAGTTCGGACTTTTCATGATGCAGATAACAACAAGGTATTATATGTATCACTGTCAAAATATGAAAGCGTTTTTTTTCTCTAACATATTTTGCATTGATTTGTTTGTTTGTTTGTAATTAAGCACAAAGCTACACAATGGACTATCTGGGTCATGCCCACCACAGGTATCGAAACCCGGATTCTAGCGTTGTAAGTCCGCAGACATACCGCTGTGCCACTGGGGGGCTTTTTGCATTGAGATATTGAGAGGTGATGTAAACATAGTACAACATGTGCTACCCACAGGATAGCTGGGCACGAGAGTTGTAAGTGTTCTCCTTTGCAAAGAATAACCCTGAATATATCTAGTCTGATCAGAAATCGATATGTGCAGATCGTGGTTGAGTGCTTCATCAAATTGGCCAAAGCCTACCTATTGATTGATACTCCAACACAGTTCACTGTTGAAAAATTTGCTGATCAGTGGATGACATTTAATTCAGGACGCATCTTGTGTATCTACAAATTTTCTTTAGTGCGTAGCATTTCTTTACTATCCGCAATCCCCAAGATGTTAAAGTGTTTTGAAGTGACATTTGTCACAGTCATGTAAACAGTGGCGAAGGATAGACGACTGATTATATGCTGTGTTTTGCTCATGCTCTTTAAACGTGAGCTCAGACAACATATTGTAGAGCCCACATGCCACTTCAAAGCACTTTAACATCTTGGGGAATGCGGATAGTAAAGAAATGATCCGCAATAAAGAAAATTTGTGGATATATAAGATGCGCCCTTAATTAAATGTCAATTGAATAGCGCCAATTTTGCTCCTGAAACTATGAACTCATCAGTGGATAGCATAGTTTGAGCCACTTAGAGAGATCTAAACAAATGAAGAAGTAAAATTCAACAGCTGTTTGTTTGTAGAATTGCGTAAGGTGTTAGTTGTGATAAAAAACATGCACTTAACAACACCATGCTCACTCATATGGATTGACAAAACGAGTTAAATAAACAGTCCAGCATACGTTGGACAAGATTTTTACAACACAACAAAAGTTCGTGTCTAAAAGTTGGGTATTGCTTTCATACATGCTGGTAAGTAGAATGGTGTAGTATTTTGCAGTTACTGAGTACAGCGAGAGAATACAATTTAAGTGGCCTAAAACAAATCAATTACTTCAACATTATTCCCTACACTTTCTCATTTTCAAGTAAAGTACTGGAATAAAAGAGCGTTTGTTTATTTATTAGCTAAGGCCTAAAATCAGTGTTCTTAGTTCTGCAAGTATTTTACTTCAATCTAGAAGTTAAAAAAGTTTGTAGCGTCAGGTAGCATGATTTATTTTTTAGTGTGTTTACTTTCTATGTTTTATGATAAGTCAGTAGTAAGCATTGTAGCAAAGACTGTGATTAAAGCATATTTTTAGTTTAATTGATAAACACGTGTTGGTGCTGGTTTAGTTTTTTTGTCCACCATATCTTAACATAACAACAATAGACAAATACAAAGAGTTCCTTGTTGTTGTTTTTTTTCAATGGTGTTTCGGTACCCCACCATAAAAAAATCGTTCTAGTGTCAGTGTCATTTCTTTCAATAAAAAACTATCCGAAGAATACCTAATAATGGACTGTACATGATTCTGATGTTGGGATTGGTGATCTCACACACATTAATGACAGGAAGACCTAGATATCCACGTGTTAAAATCTCACTGTTAGTTTGTATCCATTATTAACGCAAAGCGCTAAAAGTGACTAGTTGATTAAAGTACAGTATGTACATTCTAATCTCAAATTACAAAAAAATAAAGATAACAAAAAACACAACGAAATGCACAGTATATATAAACATCTACATACATATACAAGTCTGCAGTAGTTAAAGAGAGGGTAGGGTCGGGAGGCCCAGCCTCCTAACAAAGAAAATCACTAACAATAATTTCTACCTCTACGCAACAAGTGGTCAAGGGGAGCTTTAACAACATTATAAGACAATTGAAAGTTTGTAGAAAAGCTAAAATGAGAAGCATATTATTATACGTGAAAACTGGTCTTTACCTAGAAAGATTGAAATTTCGGCTAACTATTCACAATTAGGTCGATATGAGAGCGATGGGCGTGGTAAACCATTTACCTTGTCACGAAAGTCGTCCAAGGTCGTACGACTCTGGTTGTCATCAAATGTGATGATGATATTTTCTTCTCTAATATACAGTATATGCTTAATAAAATGTTCTGTTGGACATCTCGTTTTTAAGGTTTCTTGAGAAGAATGGCCTACTGAGTCAGGTACTGGGTTCTCCCAGCTCCAAATTTACGCTTTAACTACTGGATATTAGTTTTTATTTTTATTTTTTTCAGATGAATAATTTAGTAGTGTATTAGTGCTAATTTTTAAACTAGCTTAGTCTGTCTTAGTTAATAAAACCCTTGTAAATTAAGTCGCTAAGAAAGACCAATCAATACTTTCTACAAAGTGGTGTGGAAACGATGCGACTTTCCTGTGAATAAAAAGGTCTGAAAATTGTGTCAACTTGTGAAACACAAATACATATATAGGTCAAATGGCTTTAGATATATTATTTCAAAACAAGGCCAGATTAATGCACAGAAAATATACGTATTTAGGTCACAGAATTTAAGGGATTTCAAAAACAAATAAAACCAAACAAAAACATAGAGGAAGAGAAGGAAAAAGGTTTGTTTGTTTGTAATTACGCACACAGCTACACAATGGGCTATTTATGTTCTGCCCACCACAGGTATCGAAACCCGGTTTATAGTGTTGTAAGTCCGCACACATACCCCTGTGCCACTGGGGGGGGGGCGAAGTAAAAAGGATGAAGTCATGAATAATAGATTCAAGGTTAAAAACAAACAAACAAATGAGAGCTTAACATCAACAAAGTCCATTATAGAGTTATGGTGAAATAAAGTTGTGTTTGTTTCAATGCAATGTCACACAATGGACTATCTGCTCCCTGTCCACCACAGGGAATCTTACTCTGGATTTTAGAGTTGTAAGTCCGTAAACTTACCATAGATCCACTAAGGGAATTTAAAGTAAGTACTTTAACGGTTGGATAAAGATGATTTGCAGAATGTTTTCCACGTGTTGTGTAGGCGCTGTTGTTTACTCTGCATTTACCCTGTTCTTGAATGGCCATTTGGGTTTTTCTTCAGTTATATTTGAATTCTCTTTAATGGAAACAATAAAACTCTCAACCGAGACTATTTTAACACAGAATTGTTTGATTGAATTTTATTTTGAACACGTTTAATTTTTTTGGATCACACTATCTTGATTGACTCATTAAAAATCCTCCAACATTCAACTAAACTTTAAAATCTTCCATTACCTTTTAATAATAAAGGGTGAACCATAAATACGTAAAATGTAGCAAAAATACAAATTAAATATTTTGTCTTTATTTGAATGAAAACATTCACGAGTATCTATGAATAACATTATTGTTAATCAGTACTTACCTGTGGATTTTCCAAACTTGTAGAGTAAAAAAAAAGTCATTAAATTATAAATTAATTTTTGATTGTGTTTAGAAACGCTAGAAATCCAAACTATTTTACCCCTTTTCACCATGTCCCTATGCATCAGGGGTTTTACGTGTATTCATATTAATTATTTTATTTCTGATTACCGAGGATTTTCTCCTCAGTGTATCGGATTTGCGATTATTATTCCCTGGATGCATTGGAAAAACTACGACACGCTTCAGGGCGAACCATTATGAGTTTACAGGATACCCTGAGGTATAACGGTGGCCCGGGGCATAGCAAAGCGGGTAATTTCATGAGATTTATTACCCAAATTTATAAAATTGTTTTATAGCACTTCCAATACATTATTTCAAACTGGTCCACTATAAAATGTCCTCTGAATTGATTAATCATTTTAAACTTTGCAAGGTTGTTTGTATGAATTTGGAATGCCTTTGTTTGGTTAGATACATAGAACAATACCCTCTTTGTTTGGTATGCACGTTAGTTTCCTTTCAAATTTACTTGCATGAGTTAACAACTGTTTTTAGAATAAAAAGGTGTGCGTGGCAAGTCCAACTTGTTTATGGTTAATAATAACTAGAAATAATATCTGATGTTTTAAAAATCAAAATAATCAAACCCAAATAGGTATTTCAGACTTTATTTATCAATATTTTGAAACTTAGGAATTATAGTTAACATATGAGCACAATTATATAAAACTACATTCAGATGAATGTTGGTTAGCAAATTACTCAGCAAAATGATGTTTTATTTTCCTTTCCAAATGGACTAAATGTCAACTACGTGAGGAGAATGTTTATACAATAAACACACTTTTAAGGATACAACGGTTATTGTTAATTGGTGACAAAATATCTGATATAAAATTTGTGGTTGAAATACACTTGCAATATAAAATATGTTTTTACAATAGTTTTATGTTTGCATTAACAAATGAACATTATGATGTAAAAAATGGTCAAATTTTCCTTTTAAAAACTGTGAGAAAAACCTGAAATAATAACTAAAATAGAATAATTATCTATATAATAAGCAAACAATTTTCGATTTATGCAAATTAACTTTCTTTCATATACAACTTGTTATTCAATAATAAAGGCTTGATTCAATACACTGCGTTTTCCACTGATATTACGGATTTGGAAAACAAGATTTCACTCTACACAGGTTAAATCCGTGATGTTAAAATAATTTTGAATATACGTCTCAGCAAGTCACGTAACAACTACAGACGATATAAAGTCGCGATGAAACGGAATGTATCAGAACTACATTTTGACATTGTTTGGCGTTTGTTAGTACTGTGATGTTACCGAAAATTCGCCTTTGGAAAGGGTATGTAAAAATGTTCCGATCGGGATTTATAATCTGCAAGACGGGGATATATCTTGTATTTAATGGCATTAGAAAAAAAAAGAGAATGTGTATTAACTTGGAACATCAGAACTATCCAGAAAGAGACCTGCGATAAATAGTTTGGCGTCTTGTAACAGTAGAAAATCCGCAAACAGAAAGGTCAGCGGCATTAGCCGTCCACGTGTCTCAGACATCAGTATGCAACATCATTATGAAATATCTTAATTTGGAAACTTGGTAAAAAAAGGGTAATGGTTCACAAAGATAAGTCTGTCATACTTCTCATTCAATCTTCGCATACTTCAAGCAGCTGGGGAATAAAATGGCTATTCATGGTACTCCATATGAAGACATACCAGTAAAATCACTGGATGCAGAGCGTTTCTGTGCGACCGGGCTCTTGAAACGAGAGCTGGGAAACCGTGGACCTCGTACACTAAATGGATTATTGTAATACGCTTGGAGGAACGGTGTACTTTGAACATGGCAGCTTTACGACGGAGCCTACGCTGCAGGACAATTTCAAGACGCACTGTCATTCAGATAGAGCATGACCGGACGAGGCGACATGGACTGTAACGACGTGACGAGGTTCCAAAATCATTGTACTATAACGTACTCAACCCTCTGTATATGTAATCAAAAACTTTCACCGAAATATGTATAACGTGCTAGTACTAGTATTTTACGAAAACACATAGGAAAATAGGAACAATTAATAAGTTATTAATGAAGAGCTGTATGAAAAATGTTTTAAACTAAACTCCTAGTATAATTAATTATATCAATATTTCTTGCTGCCTTTTCTTCTTATCCACTGAGATTTGCTAATTATAAATTACTGTTTTTCTTGTACAAGAAATAGTACTTAAAACAGCATTGTTCTACTCTTACTTACTAACATTTTTGGTGAGCAATTTTAGTTAAAAAACTAATTTTGTCAAACCATCACAAGTATTAAAAGAGTTATATACTTAATTCGAGTCAATTATATACATATAAATGTGAGATACAACAAATATAAAACTGATCTTAAATCCTTATTTGTAACTACTTGTAACTTTTAAAAACGTTTGGTATGTTAATACATCAACTTGTTAAATGGTAACTGTCTGGTATTATTTGTGCAAGTGGCAACTGCTAAGTAAGGTAATTAAGGTAATATTTCTGAAACTATTAAATACGTATTAATACAATGCATGTTGACAAATGCTGATTATCTGAAAACTGAAATAATAATAATAATCTGTGTAACATTTATGATTAAGATATGATTAGATTAGATTTATTACAGAAAGTTAGATTAAATTAGTTCACCAAAGAAAATGTAATTTATAATTTTAGATAATAATTTAGACTTCAGATTTTAACTTCATTCACTATATATTTCCTGGGCAAGATGTGTACAAAGTACTTATCACGACACTATCTTT
>NW_013667853.1:0-5235 GCF_000517525.1 Limulus polyphemus | reverse complement strand
GTACAAAGTACTTATCACGACACTAACTTTACATTTGATAAGTGAAAATTACTTGTTTTCTACCAGTTTTGCTATTGATTATGTACTAATTCAGCTTTGTAGTACTTCAAAACTAGGCTGTACACTATACATTTCCTGGGCAAGATGTGTACAAAGTACTTATCACGACACTAACTTTACATTTGATAAGTGAAAATTACTTGTTTTCTACCAGTTTTGCTATTGATTATGTACTAATTCAGCTTTGTAGTATTTCAAAACTAGGCACAATTTGTACACAATTTGAATTTATGATAATTTCATCGAAGGAGAATTTTACCACAAATATTTACATTGAATGAACGTATACTTAACTTTTAAGTGTTTTGTGGGTTGTTATGACAAAGATTCACTACATCACCACTTCGACAACATCAACTTGTTTAATACTTGGTTCTCCAAGGTACGAGGAAGCCTATTATCTACTGAGACACGAGGAAGTCCAATACTCAGTTGTGGTGAGATTTAGTACAGAAATTAATGTTTGAGGTTCCTACTGCGGATCAAGTAGGGCAACAAGATTCCTAGTGCTATGATTGTCATTCCCAAAACGTTGATAACGATGCCCTGTTCACGTAGGTCCTTGTAATTTTCCTTTCCGTCTTTACCACTAAAAAAGAAATAAGTTATGCTTAACGGTTTACACTATAGATGAACTAATTACTTTAAAAAATTGAGAGAAACGAAATAAAGGGACAATAATACATTATTTATGGTAATCTGAACTCCTACACTTATCCCATCTTATTTTGTTGAAAGGAGAGTATAGCAATGGCTGAACGATCATGTAAAGATTACCATCTGTTTTAAGTTGAAGAGCCAATAATTTCACATAGATTTACTAATTACTGTCTCACACTGTTAATCAAGAGCATTATACGTAGAATAACGAGTGTTCTCTAGCAGTACAATTTTATTTAAACACTGAAATAACCTGGTTAAAGCTGGTTATAAACTCTGCCTCAGCACATTGCATCACTACTCTTTGATGAATTTATAAACTGTATTATGTCCCCCAGTGGTACAGCAGGTTTCGATACCCACGGTGGGCACAGCGCAGATAGCCCATTGTGTAGCTTTGTGCTTAACAACAAACAAGCAAATAATATAGATTATAATCTTAATGTTATAAAAACTAGACTTCTAATATAAAATACTAAGATAAAGACGTTTTTATACCATTATTTAAACAACGAGAAATAAATATAAAACTTTCTTTGTTTTGAAGAGATTAGCACACTTTGCTACATTATACTGTCACTTCCTTATTGCCCCACAAGTAGAATATTGTAAAAGTAGATAATCTTATTTATAATAACTTAAAGAACACAGATTATTTTCTCAAACTTAAAAAAACAAAAAACATTTATAACAATACTTTCACACAGTTAAAAACTAAAATAACATTCATAATGAGTTAATAACAAGAATTATTTTCACATAGTTAAAAACTAAAATAACAATTATAATGAGTTAATAACAAGAATTATTTTCACATAGTTAAAAACTAAAATAACAATTATAATGAGTTAATAACAAGAATTATTTTCACATAGTTAAAAACTAAAAGTTGCAGATAATATCTCACAATAGCTTATTGGTTAACAAGAAAGAAAAAGTGTTAACTATATTATCTTAGTGATAATAAAGCTGTACTAAGAAGTTATTATTCTTCCTTGAAGCATCTCATAAACTGAAAATGAAAATGCGGCAATTATACATAACTACCTTTTAGTTGTTTTGCGAAAAAAAGTAAATAAAATATTCAGAGATGCAGATGAATTTAATATGCAGGACATGAAATATACCACTCATCAAAATATTTTCAGTAAATACAAAGTTATCCAACTAATTCCAAAAACGTTTGACAGTTTGTGTTTCCTACTTACAAGTTCGCTGTCTTCCTCCATTGTTGTGCAATGCAGCTTTTGAATAGTATTGTACTGAATTAATAACCTATTCAACAAAAATAACAATAACAACAACAACAAAAAAAAAAAAGAATCCGCAAAGCATAAAAACGGATCCATTGTCAGCACATCTTGTTTTCTACGATCTCTTCATGGATCTGTTACTAACACAGATTGTTCATTTCAATCTTTTAACCTTGAATATCTCCACGAATGTCTGGATACTTTTGAGTGCTCTCATTCATTAAATATACTAGATCTCGCTTATAGCTACTGGTAAATTGAACTTGACGACAAAAGCAGGCTTAACACTTCGTGCAGTGATCTGTAAGGAGTCTACGAGTTTCATTTGACTGTTTGTTTTGAATTTCGCGCAAAGCTACACGAGGGTTTAGCAGTGAAAGACTAGAGGGAATGCAGCTAGTCATCACCACCCACAGCCAACTCTTGGGCTACTCTTTTACCAACGAATAGTGGGATTGATCGTCATATTATAACGCCCCCACAGCTGAAAGGGCGAGCAGGTTTGGTGTGACAGGGATTCGAACCCGCGACTCTCAGATTGCAAGTAGAGCGTCCTAACCACCTGGCCAGGCCAGGCCTACGAGTTTCGAATGATGTTATCTGGGCTGTGTAGCGCGCACGCCTTTTTATAGCAGCTTGAATTGCATAGTCTGCAGTAGAAATAGTCTAATATATATTTCAGTGAAATACTAGTGCTTGGTAAAGCGTTTTAAGCTGCTTCTAGAAACCTACATATCACACTTCAGTGGAATGAGGAAAGAAGGTTCGAAACAAACAACAACAACAACAACAAAACTGGGTCAATATTGGAAAATTACAAATAAGAAAGAACTTCGAAGTTGCTTAACTTAGTGTCATAATATTGATGCTTTGCTTCACATTTTTAGACGAAATAGCACAGTCAGATCTGCGCTAATTAAAGCGAGAAAAAGCTTTAATTAAATTGAAGATCGTGCCAAGTATTTTCAAAGATTAAAACAAGCACTGCTAGACACAGTGGTGTTAACTTAACTGAGGCCCAAATTATCATTTTATACTGATACAGGTGCTAGGATAGTGAAATAAGAGCTGTGATATCAAGAGTGCACACTGGCATTGAGAAAGTAATAGCATGGGCAAGTTGCTAACTTTTCTGAACGTAATTATTGCAGAATCAATAAAGAATTGATAGCAAACTTCGAGCTTCCTCGGACTTTTTGTTTGATCTTTGCAGATTTTAAAATGATTTTAAATATGTTTTCAAACTTATTTTTTTTTAAATGATAACCTACACTCATAGTTGCGACCAAACAATACTTATTTGACAGGTTAATAATTTTTATGCTCGGTATCAAGGACACCGCTTTAATGAATTTTGTAATCCTACAAATATTGTCTCACGCCTCTTTTTTATCAATTGTTAAATCGTCATATTAAATAGCAGCCATAATGTACAAATATTACTATTTATGGTATTAATTTTTTTTCTATCTTGGCAGGTTGGAACATAAAACAGACCATCTCGATCTTCCCACAGTTAGCTGATGCTGCCGATCTTGTGAGCAATATTTCGTTTAAGCTTCTGGCCTAAGTTGGGTTTAATGTGCGGTATCAGGCGGACTCGGACCATATAATCGCCAGGCTGGGCTGGGTAAACTTATAAACCTATTGAACACGGATGTTCACTGGTGCTTGGGAGACAGTGTTTCAGGTAATATGACACTCGACCAAAGTAATCTTTTTTCAAATCTTGTATCCAAAATGTTCTCATAGAATACATTTTGCTGCAACTGTCCAGCTATAGTAATAAACCCTACAATACCATAAGAACTTCTTACCTATCAGAAACCAAGTTGATAAAGTACTTTTAGTCTCATATATATGACCAAATTCTTGACCTTTATATCTTGTTTTTCAGTTAGCCCGAGAAGTTATTATTGCCAGAATTTTCTGTTATTATCTAAATGGAACAAAAATTAATTTTTGATTACTTCAATGACCTAGAAAACTATACGAGGATCTTAAGACCCTAAAATCAACACAAGGACTAAATGTTGATGAAGGGAAACTGATAAAAGAGGCTATCCTGCTAGTGAAGACATCAGATATTCAGGCTCTATCATATGCTGCTGATCAATCTTATATTCTAGTTTGGGGAGCTGACATTTCAGTCAACAACATTAGCCGAAGTACAGCCGCAAAGTCAGTCAATACAACATCCAAAAGTATTCCAGAGTCCAGCCTTCCAGCAGCATAGCTTGCATAGCCAACACCATCACAACCAGCTGCTCTTCCAGATAAAAAAATGACAGGATTGACACCCACTGAAATGAACCATTGGAGAATGCCATGAATCCCAAAATATTGAAATGATATCTACACACAGCTGTGGTAGGACCATAAGATCCCGAGTAGCATTCATTACCATGTTGGCATCTGTTTTGGTGACCTCCACCTTGATAATAGAACACCAGTGACAAAGCCATTATACAACCCAAAATTCCCAGCCCAATACACCCTTCAGTAGAGTACTTGGCAGAAATATTACAGCTAGGCTAAGATAGCAGTTTCACCAGAAGTAGGAGGGGCCAGGATGACCGGAATGGAAATGGCCAAAAGAGAGACCTAGTACAGGCAAAGTACATCACATGACAAACCAGATCCTCGAACATGAACTCTACGTCCACCTCAGAAAATCTGCTGTTGGAGTGAATTGACATTCCGTAGAACAAGTATTAGCCAAGAGTAAAGTGTCTTTTCTAAAATTAAATTATTTTATATATATATATTATTCCCATGAATAGTGTCTTTATTAGACCTAAAATTTTTTGTAGACATTAGCCATATGAAAATTGTCTTTTGAAAACCTAAAAACAGCTTCACAATTATTAGCCATAGGAAGACAATTTTGCCTAGTTGTCGCAAAATAGCGGTCACACTTTGGGATCGTAGGTGCGTTATAAGAATGATGGTCAAATCCCACTGTTCAGTCACACAAAAGTAGCTGAATACTTGCTGGTAAGTGCCGTCGACTATCTGCCTTCCCTTTCAGCCTCTCAGTTCAAAATGTTGGAAGGCTTAAGCTCAGATAATATTCGTGTAGCTTTTCACAAATGTCCTAAATAAACAAATATTTTATAAAACTAAAAAAAAAAAGTGAGTTTTCTTCAAGTTGTCTCACTTAAGTTTAGAGACTAAAACGATTTTATTGACCTCCTTTTTCTTGTATAATATAAGAGTTTGTTTGTTTGTTTTTTTAATTTCGCGCAAAGCTACACGAGGG
>NW_013667852.1:200735-203079 GCF_000517525.1 Limulus polyphemus | reverse complement strand
AGGGCTATCTGCGCTAGCCGTCCCTAATTTTGCAGTGTAAGACTAGAGGGAAAGCAGCTAGTCATCACCACCCACCGCCAACTCTTGGGCTACTCTTTTACTAACGAATAGTGGGATTGACCGTACATTATAACGCCCCCCATGGCTGAAAGGGCGAGCATGTTTGTTGGGACGGGGATTCGAACTCGCGACCCACAGATTGCGAGTGCCCTAACCACCTGGCCATGCCTGGCCATTTGAAAGTGTTTTTGAATTAAAACTTTATGAAATTTACAAAATGATTTTAATGGCACTTGAAATGTGAGGTAATTTCGTTAAACTTTTACAACAGACAAAAAGTGAATACTTGTATAAATTGAAGAAAACCTAATACTACATACATATATATATATATAAGGCAAAACCGTTTTAGTTGAAGGGGTGAAACTAATTATTATCAATACCTAAAACTCTAAATGCCCATATAAAAAGGTTTCGGAAGTCATGCCAGTTTACAGACAGCGTTTGAAGTCATTAAACATGTCGTTTGTCTTTTTGTTTATTTCAGAATTTCGCCTAAAGCTAAACAAGAGCTATCTGCGCGCAGTCATGTTAAGTTTGAACTGATAGATTAAAGAGAAGGCAACTAGTTAACATCATCCACCTCCAACTCTTCATATACTCTTGTCTGACCGAACAGTGAGATTTGACCACCACTTTTGGACTGTCACTCTCATAGTATACTTATAGCCTCAAAGTGCGGAGCACGTTTTTGTAGTAAAGAGTTACAATCCTTGAATCTATACATTAACAGTACGGGCACAGTAACCAATAAGCCATGCCTGACCTCAATCTGATTCTGTGTTTGCAGGAAGCATAGCTGATGACAACTTATGAAATTAGGTAACAGTCAATACATGGTTTCTCCCATTGCACAATTGAACACCAGTGTAATTACCCGTACTTAAATATCGAAAAGGAACCAGGCTTCGTCACTCACTACCACATATTGCATAGCACATTTTCTTGTTGTTGTTTTATCGAAATGAAATACATTACCGTGATTGAACCAACTATAATATTACACATTTTTTTTTCTCTACGAATTGATTCTACTTAATCTGTGCTTGGTACATTGGAACAAAGCAAAGTACGGTTTAATGTCATGCTTACAAGAACTGATTAACATTTTTCTAACAATCTACACACAAGCTTGACAAAGCCTTCGGCAACTAGACAAAAAGATTATCTCGTCAAACGAGGTTTTCCACTACAGTTTGTTTGTTACATTATTTGGGACTTTTTCTCAAACTATTTTATTTGTTTGTTATTAATCACAAAGCTGCAAAATGGGTTGTCTGTGCTCTGCCCACCACGGGTATCCAAACCTAGTTTTTAGCGTTATAAGCGTTATTTTACGTACTACTCATAACCTGAATGAATTAGATAGAGACAAAGCTAATATTATCGATGTTATGGATATTTTCAGTTCGCGTGTACTATGAACAAACCTCTCAAAGTACGAGCAAAATCACTGTAGGGATTTTAAACTAAACCTAATTAAATTATTGGTACGGTTTCTGTGAGAACATGTCATAGTATTGAGTATGCCATGAACTAGAAACGGTGTTCATTTATATTTACAGCATACTTATACATATGCTTTTGAGTCTATTGGGTAAAAGTATTCTTTGTTGGAGAAAAGATTCGCATGTTCAACAGAAAGGAATTACAACCTAATTTGAAAACCCGAGTTTCGACACCCGTGGAAAGCACAGCACAAATAGCCCATTGTGTAGCTTTTGTGCTTAATTACAAACAAACAAGAAATAATTTCAAAATGAATGTGTGTGTGTGTGTGATATATATATATATAAGATAAGTAAACAATATAAACAAAATAGCCAAGTAAATTTTGTAAGAATGTTTATTTCAGTAGAGACCAATATAAGTTCACTCAAAATTTTCCGATTTTTCCAAAATGTTTTATCGTTAATTCTTCTCCATATATTATTGTTTGTTTCGTTTTTTAACGCAAAGCGACACAATGGGTTATCTGAGCTCTGGATATCGCGCGGGAAATAACCCCTGATTTAGCGTTTGAAAGTACGTAAAATTATCGCTTACCCGGCCGGAGGAACCTTTCTACAGATGTTCTTATAGAGATGTGTCCATATGAGTTAATTTAAAAGTTATTATCTCTAACTGTTGGGTCAGTCGTGTCTAGTATCTGCAACTGTTGGGTCAGTAGTGTCTAGTATCTGTAACGAATTTGTTGTTATATATTTATTTCAATATCAACTTTTGTTTGGATTAAATTTATATTTAGAAACATGCATAGCTTATAGTGTTAGATATGTATTGC
>NW_013667852.1:189527-199735 GCF_000517525.1 Limulus polyphemus | reverse complement strand
AACTCAATTCAGACCATTTGAAATTCTAATACGTAACATGTCTAGTATGCTCGGAATGTGAATCAGAGAAGTTTATGGTTCTCGGCCAGTTGCCGCAAAAACGCACTCCGCAGTTTGGAGCTGTGGATGCACTATAAGTGCGGCTGTCCAATTCCTCTATTCCGTCAGACAAGAGTAGGCGGTAGGTGCTATTGACATAGCTGCCTTCCATATAAGCCATTAGATAAAAATTAAGGATGGCTATTCACAGATAGCCATTAGTAGCTTTGCGCGAAAACTCTGAGACTAACACAAACTGTATGAGTTAGTAAGAAGAGAACTGAGAACGTTCATCTCTGGCCTCAATTTATAAACTGAGGACTGAGTTTGTAAGAAGAAGACAAATATATAAAATGAATAAACTCAAAAAATAAAATTACCATTACATCATGTAATTTGTAAACCCGATATCTTAATAAGGGAATTCAAAGTGACTTAACAAAGAGAATTTAAACGTTATGTAAATAAAATAAATAAAAACAGATTCGCAACTGATCTAACTGTTCAAGATTTCGCATTGTTGTTTTAAGTACCTTTACATATTGTTATTTTGTAGTAGGAAAAAATACGATCATTAAGAATGTTTGTATAATTTTGTGCAAAGCTATTCGAGAGCTACTTGCGCTAGTCGTCCCTGATTTAGACTAAAGGGAAAACAGTTAGTCATCATACTTGCGCTAGTCGTCCCTGATTTAGACTAAAGGGAAAACAGCTAGTCATCATACTTGCGCTAGTCGTCCCTGATTTAGACAAAAGGGAAAACAGTTAGTCACCACATCAACTCTTCGGTTACTCTAATAGAACAGTGGGATTTATAACGCGCCTACGGTTGAATTGACAAGCATGTTCGGTGAGGGCATCCGAACCCAAAACCTATATATATTACGAATTGAGCGCTCTAGCCACCAAGCCATGCCAGATCAAACTTTAAAACAAAATCACCTATTTGTATAGAAGACTTCAGAATTTCATTCACAAACTACAGTGAATAAAAAACATGACTAGTACGAATAAAATTATGTCCTGCAAGTAAATTATAATAAACAGCATAGTTCAAAACACCTAACTAATGTATACTAATGCCAAATCTAACCATACAATGATTGATGTTATGTAGTCGTAAAGTCACAAAATCTAATACTTTCATGGGTCAAAAATAAATTTTGTATTTTCTGAAACATGTACAGAAATTGAAAATTATTTCCTCTGGGTGCAATGTTCGAGGAATAAAGGCATACAGTAGGTTAATTACATTTTATAAGAACGGTTTCTATATTCTATATGCTGATGCAGTGATACCGCAAACTCAAGTTGTTGTGCCGTGGGGTGACACATATGTATTTGGTTCACGGCAAATTCATAATCTTTCGACTTGTGGTTGTAGTGATTGAAAAAGCCCCTTTAAAGAAAAATATTCAAATAGCGAGATTATTAAAGGATGTAAAGCCAAAGGAGAGACCATTTCGAAAGAAGGAAATTTCTAATTTTTTTCTCTGAATGAGAGAAAAACTTTCACAGCAGAGCATTTAGGAAGAACCGAGTCCCAATCAATTTTCCAAGCCAATCCGGAGAAACTCCTTTACTCGTAAGGTGCAGGTTTACAGCCATTACGAAAGAGAATCTGCTAATCTTAAAGCGATTACGATGAAACTGGACATCTTTTCCGGTACCAATAATAATCTAATGAACAAGGGTTTAAATCGATGAAGACTCACAAGCTTCCAGTCACACCTCCAATTACACGGCTCTTTCCACATGAAAGATAATCGAATAAACTAGAATTACAGCAATCTCGTTCTAAACACACACCTGTCAAGTCCACCTATGCAGTCTCAATGGACTTGTTTTGCCTATGGTCTGCTTAAATGTGGTCTTGCAAGCCAACTTTTACGCGAAATATAAAGTCAGTAGAAAGTTTTTCTAGATTGACCTCGCCGTCCGTTACAATGGAAATTGCGATGTCGGGCAATAGAGAGTAATTGTGGCTATCAAACCGAGTCCAATAACACATGGAAGAAGTAGGAGCATGTGACCTGGAACATCGTTTTTATAAAGGGCGATTAGCCCCTAACATGAAAATTGCTGTTACGTTTTGCAAGAAATATTTTTGTTAGAAGAATATAATAGAGTAGAGAAGCAATAAAATAAGATAAAGATATTAATACTTATCATACCACCTGAAAGTTTCTCCATTACTTATAACTTAAAAAACAACTCAGTATGAAGTCTTCGTGTTAACTTTGTTGACATGGATATCAGTGTAAATTGATAGATTAGAATCCCCTAATTACATATAAAAAATTTTATTTATACATTTACCGTTGTTACAATAAGAGACATTTTATACTGCTATCAGATAATGATTATGACTTGGTTTGACTGATTTATAGCTGCAACTGAAATCATTACAAAATGTAGACATATTTCTATGTACATTTCAATAATTGCCATTCAGTCGATTTCAACTAAGGCTTTTTTCAGTACAATCCTCTATATTATAAATATATGTTACAACTTTCATTACACAAACGGATATTTAAACAATTTACTCTAGCCATGTGTTTATACATCCCAAAAGTTTATAAAGTCTGATTTGTTACAGATTTGTTACTGGTAGACAAGATTTCGTAAGAAATCAGCAGAAAATTCATTGCTTTTGCATATTATTTGATAAACATTAACTTGTTTACTACCAAATCTTATGGTTTGTAAGAAACATGTGACTGACGATATAAATATATCTTTAGTAGCTTCATGTGTTGATACCTGAACTGACATGTTATACAAGTTTGACAATCATTATTTACATGGCTTGTGTCATGTGAAGTAGCTTCAAGTGTTGATACCTGAACTGATATGTTATACAAGTTTGGCCATCATTATTTATATGGTTTGTCATGTGAAATAGCTTCATGTGTTGATACCTGAACTGGTATGTTATACAAGTTTGGCCATCATTATTTATATGGTTTGTGTCATGTGAAGTAGCTTCATGTGTTGATACCTGAACTAGTATGTTATACAATTTTGGCCATCATTATTTATATGGTTTGTGTCATGTGAAGTAGCTTCATGTGTTGATACCTGAACTAGTATGTTATACAATTTTGGCCATCATTATTTATATGGTTTGTGTCATGTGTTGATAACTGAACTGACATGTTATACAAGTTTGGCAATCATTATTTACATGGCTCGTGTCATGTGAAGTAGCTTCAAGTGTTGATACCTGAACTGTAGCAACGTTACGCGAATAATTTTTATTACGTACTTTTTATACAGGTATATAAAATACCTTCGGCCATGAAGGTTATGTCAAACCATCTTATCTCCTTCCATGGTTCTGTGGTTTAGCGACATGTGTGGTTTTGTCAATGATGATGATGATTACTTTAATGTTACTGTTCACAGACTTGTGTGAACCAGCTTATCTCCTTCCATGGTTCTGTGGTTTAGCGACATGTGTGGTTTTGTCAATGATGATGATGATTACTTTAATGTTACTGTTCACAGACTTGTGTGTCTTGAGATATTGATGGCTAGAGAAAGATGGTACCGCTCTTGATGCAGCGTACACTGACATGATCAGTTTCCCTACCTGCTAGGTGAAGTCTGTGGTAATTGTCAAATTAGCTTCAGTAAAATGTTCTGTATGCTCTAATTATATCACCTTGCTTATCGTAAGCCATGGTTTCTTACACTGTATGATAGTGATAGATAGTGGTGTGAATAAAGGGGAGAGCACGGCATAGGTCATCACCAAGATGATTGGAAATCTTGTGTATTAGCAAGTAATTGTCCAGTTGAGTTCTCAACTATAGTTCTTGAAAACCTAATTCTCGTAAGTACGCCATATAGTAATAAACGCTTAGTACTGTCACATCCTTATCGTTAGCATGAATTACTGGATTACTATACATCAACTCCCAGTGATGTATATAGATACACCATTGTGCAAGTGTAGCTTCTTCTAGATTATAATCCAGCTCTGGAAATGCAATGGCGGATCCGATCATAAATAGTTAGTAATCTGTTGCATCACACAAACTACCAGTCAAGTACAGCTTCATAGAACCAAGCTGAGGGTTCTTCACTTCCTCATTTACCCACTTTTTCCAAAGGCAGACATATAAGGCAATTTTGTTCTCAAACATCTTGAAGAAGCTCTTCTCTCTGGAAAGACCATCGTCGTAAGTCATACATTGCATTAATAATAACAGCTGTTTTTGTTCTATACTTGGAAGTTCTCGTAAAGCACTGATACCAGTTTCATATTTGAAAGCCTTTACCAAAGTAGCTCTGATCTGTCCATGTTCATCAAACAAAGAAATAAATGAATCAGCACGTTCATGTTTATCGATTAAATCAACCACATTCAGTAATAATCTGATTCATTTTCAGAAGATCAACTGTTGAGTACTTTTCCTGCCGCTTGTTGTTTGGTTTGAATGGTTTTGAATTTGGCGCAAAGCTACACGAGGGATATCTGCGCTAGCCGTCCCTAATTTAGCAGTGAAAGACTAGAGGGAAGGCAGCTAGCCATCAGCAGATGACCAATTCTTGGGCTACTCTTTTACTAACGAATAGTGGGATTGACCGTTACGTTATAACGCCATCACGGTTGAAAAGGCGAGCATGTTTGGTGGGACGGAGATTCGAATCCGCGACCATCAGATTGGGAGTCGAGCACCCTAACCACCTGGCCATGTCGGGCCTCGCTTGCTGTAAAGTTCTTTAGTTTATTATTCTGGGCATGGAATGTGTTTAATCTAATACGTTTTCTTCTTTTGATTGAATCTAACAGGGCTGTGAGTCCTGTATCCTTTAGTTGTCTAATCTAAAGCTATTATACCATCACTTTAGTTGTTTGCATTAGTTTATATGTTATTTCCGTCATTTCTCCTTTTTGTGGTATTCTTATCGAATGTGTTCATTGTGAAAAGTTCTCTAGAAGCAGTTTTGCCTTTTAATGTTGATATATAGATATAAGTCTTCCACTAGGGACGATTGCTTATATATTTATTTAAAACCAAAAGCACTTTGGGCCATCTGCTGTGTCCACCTCGGGGAATCGAACCTCGTATTTTAGCACTGTAAATCCGTCGACTTACCGCTGTCCATCCGGGGACTCCACTAGGAGTGATAACGTTACCAAAGACATTTCTGCACATTCAGTAAATATTAGTCGTAGCAATTCAATGATTGATTTGGTAACGTACAAAGAAACTTAACATTTACTGTATGCCATTAAAGTTGAAACATTCATATGTAATAGTATTCACAAGGCCAGCAGTAAAGTATGTAGGTATTCACATGTTTGATGATTAAACAGTTGATTACTCTAACATACGGGAACTTGTGGTGGAAAGCTCAGTGTGCTGCATTTCAGTGTAGTAACAAACCAAAGTCATTTGTTATCCTGTCTGTTTGCCAGATCTTGCTTTAAAAAGAGGTGAATAAAGTACGCTATGAAATGTATATATATACAGAACACTATTTATCAAGAATGCCACCATGATTTCTTCTTTCATTGAATATGTTTGAAGCAATGAGAAGCGTACCCACGAAGCCAATCTTAATTGTCCACGTGTTTGCCCAGAACATTCGTATTTGTATATCCCCTGTGAATAAGCGGTAAGTTTCCGGAACTTACAGCGCTATAACCCTAAGTCCGATTCCCCACGGGGGACATAGCGCATATAGCCTATTATGTAGTTTTGTGTTAAACGCAATAAACAATAATATTTGTAGTGCACTAGAGCCAGATAAGAGGAAGAACGATAGAAATCTGCCTCTTACTCTGAATAATAAATCTAAATATCTATGGTGTTTCTCATAAGTATAAAATCTATAACATTAGATAAGCTAGTTTCATATTGGAGTTCGTCATGCGTGTCCGGTCGTAAGTGTGCATGCAATCGCTAACGTATGTACATTAAAACCCTACACTCAATAGTCATGTAAGATTAAAGTAGCTTATACGTGACTGATTAATCCAAGGCTAGTAGACACAATGAAGTGAACAATTTGTTCTTGTTGTTTGTTGTTGAGAACAAAGCTATATTCGCCCTCCACGAGTATCGAAACCCGGTTTCTAGCGGTATAAATCCGCAGACATGCCGCTGTGTCACTTGGGGGGGGGGGCAACAAATTGTACAGAATCGAAAGTGAAAGAGTAATATTCTAGTTTTCAGTTCCATCTACTCGACGAGTAATATTATTCTTTCATTCTCGACATACAAACAGATTGTGCAGAATTGAAAGTGAAAGAGTAATATTCTAGTTCTCAGATCCATCTACTCGACGTGTAATATTATTTTTTCATTCTCGACATACAAACAGATTATGCAGAATTGAAAGTGAAAGAGTAATATTCTAGTTCTCAGATCCATCTACTCGACGTGTAATATTATTATTTTATACTTGACATACAAACAGATTGTGCAGAATTAAAAGTGAAAGAGTAATATTCTAGTTCTCAGATCCATCTACTCGACGAGTAATATTATTATTTTATTCTTGACACAAAACAGATTGTACAGAATTGAAAGTGAAACAGTAATATTCTAGTTCTCAGATCCATCTACTCAACGAGTAATACTATTATTTTATACTTGACATACAAACAGATTGTGCAGAATTGAAAGTGAAAGAGTAATATTCTAGTTCTCAGATCCATCTACTCAACGAGTAATACTATTATTTTATTCTTGACATACAAATACCAAACTCAAAGACTTATAGAACTTGTATTGAAAATTTCTTTGTAAAAATGAATTGTCATTTTGTGCTGTAAATTTGACGTAAACAGTTTTTGTTTAAATCGAGATATATTTTTTTCCCTGTATTTTTAGCATGTTTGCAAGTTTCGTGGGCCAAAACCTTCGTGATAGCAGAACACGAATTTAAACTTACAGCGTAGACATTCAAAATGATTTACTACCCGTGACAGATGCGTGTTTGAATAATTTACCTTCATAATGTTTATATTTTCTGGTGAGTAGCTTCCACACATTTAGATGCCTTTATTGCATTGTTTTTAGGTGCTATGAATAACCACGGATTTAGAGGCCTTTAATGCATTGTTTTAGGCGTTCTGATAAACCACGGATTTAGAGGCCTTTATTGTATTGTTTTTAGGTGTTTTGATAAACCACGGATTTAGAGGCTTTTATTGCATTGTTTTTAGGTGTTCTGATAAACCACGGATTTAGATGTCTTTATTGCATTGTTTTTAGGTGCTCTGATAAACCACGGATTTAGACGCCTTTAATGCATTGTTTTTAGGTGCTCTGATAAACCACGGATTTAGAGGCCTTTATTGCATTGTTTTTAGGTGCTCTGATAAACCACGGATTTAGAGGCCTTTATTGGATTGTTTTTAGGTGCTCTGATAAACTACTGATTTAGAGGCCTTTATTGCAGTCGGTCTTTATAGTATTCTGGTGGATTGTGAAGGAACAGGGATAAACCAACCAATCATAATACGTTCCTCACAATCCACCAGCAATTTATAAAGACCGACAACATCATACATCGAAACCACGTCCTTTATATTCGTGTTTCTACAACAGGCAGTTACCGGCCATTCTACTAACTTTCAACCTTCTCAAATTGTATTAATTACATATTTTGATATGTCAAAAGAACTGCATGAAGATGCTTTTCTGTCATCAGCTAGTTTGAACAGTCAAAACTGTTCGTTTGGCATTATGGTAAGTGATTTGAAAATTCTGACTTTATTTCTTACTTTTCCTTAGTAGATTCCATTTTTCTGTTTTCTTGTCAGAAATAATACTGTTAAAGGTCAAAATATTTCAATAAAATCATAATATACTTATATTTTACTTACAGTGATCACACGTGCTAAAATCACTTTCTATAATCATTTGATTTACGTATGTACAAAATATTTTTGGACACAACAGCTCCCTCTATGGAAAAAATGCAAACGTCTGCCATTTTGTTTCTGTTGAACACATTAACCTGGAATTAAAGTAAAAAAAAAAAAATCAGTTGTGTTCATATGTACTTGAATATTAACTGAGATGTTGACCTTTGGTCACAGATCTCGCCACTCCCTCTGTCATCTCGCAAAATGTTTTCTTTTATTTTTAATTTTCTTTTGTTATACCAAAAATATAGAAAGATGAAGATATGCTTCCTTGTTATGCCCTCCCCCCAGTGATACAACGGCATGTCTTTGGACTTACAACACTAAAAACCGGGTTTCGATACCCGTAGTGGGCGGAGCACAGATAGCCCATTGTGTAGCTTTGTGATTAATTACAAACAAACAAAGCTTTTGTAATAAATCGTTTTTTACACACGAAGTACTGAATGATTTTGTTGCTTATGAGAGCTTTATACCTTAGAACATATCTGAATAATAAAATAAGGAGCAGATGAATAAAAATATTGTTTCTCTTAATTTTATATAACTTTAATAAAACATTGAAAGTAAGTTCAACATATATACACCAAGAACAACGGCAAAGTATGTATATCATATAATAAAGAAATATAAAAGTCAGACATTTAACAGAAGATTCAAATTTTCAACCTTAATGGTACCTTGTTTGCACGTGTACTAAGAGACACTTAGTGTTCAGGTATAGCCGTAAGTCTTTGCCCAGCTCTTTGAACCGAGTAACGGGAATGACTGTCACTAACACGCCCATAATTGAAAACCTGGACACATTCAGTGGTATCATATTTCAAAGTTCGGTCGATAAACTAGACAGTCAGTCAGCTGACCAATAGTTCACGTCAAGCCTAGCTAAACATTAGGGTTTCGAACAACAATAGTTTTCATCGTTATTTTATATTATGGGACTTTGCGTGTTAATCAGTGTTGTTACTCGGCTGAACATGGTTGGTGTCCACTAGCTTTAATGTGTTAATTCAACTTATAAAGTAGGCGTCTCCCAGACCTCGTATGTTGACTTAATTGATAAAGCTGGCATCCATAGACTTTGTGCGTTAATAAGTTGGATAAAGTTGGTGACCCTCAGATTCCATACGTTAATTCAGCCTCATAAAGCAAGTGTCTCTTAGACCTCGTTTATTAACTTAGCTGATAAAACTGACATCCATAGACTTTGTACGTTAATCATTCGAATAAAGCTGGTGACCCTCAGATTCCATATGTTAATTCAACTTCATAAAGCAAGTGTTTTCTATACCTCGTTTTTGTTTTTTTTTCAAAAATAGAAAACATTCTGTAACTGTCATTATTTCCTATATGGGATGTTGTTTTTCGTGAAAGTATTCTGGAAGAACTATTTTAGTTTTCCAATATGCTATGTCTGTTCAGCATACGAAACCGGGTACATAATTAACACTTTTAAATGTCCGAATTGTATGTTAATGTTTGCTTTCGTTTCTATATCGTTTAGTTCAAACGATTTATGGATGTAAACAACAACTTTCACGTGAAACTAAATGAGAACTATTAATTATCGTTACAAGTAAAACTTAAAGTAGGAACAATTTGGTGTGTTTGTTTCCGATATTTACGCTAGATGTTCCCTATTTTGAAGTTATAGACTAGAAGGAAGGCAGATAGCAAATAGCAAGTTTTGTAATTGAACAGTGATATTTGACAGTCACTTTTATAATGCCTGCATAACCCTAAAATGCGGAGCGCGTTTTTGGAGAAACGGGAAGAAAACAATGGACCTTCAGATTCACAATTCGGCACGATAACTTCCAGACCTGAACTGAATCAAATATGGAACAATGAGTTCACTAAAAATGTTAATAATAAAATTGCATCTTTTTTTAATGTTTCATGTAGTTTTGGTATTGAAATAATTATATAGAGCTTAGAATAAAAAAAAGTAGGGAGGAATAGATACTAGATTTAATAGAGCTCAGAATAAGAAAAAAAGAAGGGAGGAATATATGCTAGCTTTAATGGAGCTTTAAACAAAAAAAAAGGAGGAATAGATGCTAGATTTATTGGAGCTTTAGAAAAAGAAGCGAGGAATAGATGCTAGCTTTAATGGAGCTTTAAACGAAAAAAGAAGGGAGGAATAGATGCTAGATTTATTGGAGCTTTAGAAAAAGAAGCGAGGAATAGATGCTAGCTTTAATGGAGCTTTAAACGAAAAAAGAAGGGAGGAATAGATGCTAGATTTATTGGAGCTTTAAACAAAAAAGAAGAA
>NW_013667852.1:169982-188527 GCF_000517525.1 Limulus polyphemus | reverse complement strand
AAGCGAGGAATAGATGCTAGCTTTAATGGAGCTTTAAACGAAAAAAGAAGGGAGGAATAGATGCTAGATTTATTGGAGCTTTAAACAAAAAAGAAGAAGGGAGGAATAGATGCTAGTTTTAATGCAGCTTTAAACAAAAAAGAAGGGAGGAATAGATGCTATCTTTAATGGAGCTTTAAACAAAAAAAAAGAACGGAGGAATAGATGCTAGCTTTAATGGAGCTTTAAACAAAAAAAAGAAGGGAGGAATAGATGCTAGATTTAATGGAGCTTTAAACAAAAAAAAAGAAGGGAGGAATAGATGCTGGATTTAATAGAGCTTTATATCACATAAATGGGGGAGGGGGATATGAAATTTATTTTTCTCTTCGTTTGATTAATAAATAATGTGATTAATTTGATATTTCGTCCTTCCATCGAAACTTGATTTTTTATTATCCGATTGTCACATTGCTATTTGCTATGTCTTAATGATACGATTTGCTTGCCAGTGCCCAGCACGGATATGCATTGATTTATTAACTGATCACGTTTGACTGGAACATTTGAGAAAGTCGATAAATCTTATTTATAAGAGCTCACTGTGACAAAGCTTCTTTCTACCTGTCATCATGTACAAGTTACCATACATTAAGATAAGATAAATGTACAAATAATTTTTATCTTACACATCGATCAAAAGGAAAAATAGAACCTGAAAGTGCAAGAACGTAATAAGCGACTGATGTTGTTAACAATAGATGTATATTCATGTACATCTTCGTGTAACTATAAAAAGGAAAACGTTAAGACATTATTTTTTATTAAATCAGTATTAAATAACAGAACCAGAAAACCAAATAGATCGATGTATTAATAAACCTAGTAATTCTAGCCACAGAGAAAATTAATGAACTGCATATATATATATATAACTGTTTTATGTAGTTATCATAGGCTGTATTTAAATTAATTGAAAATCCATGCCAAACCAAAAGTAAAATAGATCATATTTTTCTATAAAATAATCTACAAATTAATGCCTTATGAACTAAACGTTTCATTTATTAAAAAAGACAACTTTTAGAAAAATGTAATTTCAAACTAATGTTGACTGATAATCTTTAAGGTCAACAGGTGGCATTATTTGACTCATGAATTATTAGCTAAAAGTTTATTGTTTTTTATTTGAATTTCGAACAGTGCTAGTTGGGGGTTATCTGCACTAGCTGTCCCTAATTTTGAAGTCACAGACTAGAGGGAAGGCAGCTAGTTAACACCATACACCGCCAACTCTTGGGTTACAGTAATCGAATAATGGGATTTCAACTCCATCCTTACAACGCACACGCTTTTGTGGTAAAATATCATGCTAACCACTGGGCCACCCTTGACCCCTAGAAGTTTGATTGGTTTGGTTATTATGAAGCACAAAAATACCCAATGGGCTATCTGTGCTCTGCTCATCACGGATGTCGAATCTCGGATTTCAGCGTTGTAAGCCTGCAGACTAGCCACTAGGGAAGTATGAAGGAGCTAACATGATATAGGAATTGTTGCTTTAAATTCATAAATACTAGATAGATTACAGTGGATTCAAATCTATGTACGTATATTAAAACGGCGTCCTTTAGCCAGAAAATTAATAAAACTTAATGCAGCTGTCTGAGCTTGAGATTACCATTTTGTTTATCTGCCGCAGTTCAGTACCAACAGAAATACATTGTTAAAGAAGTTGAATAAATGACAAATAATACATACTATTTCTGTGATGAATATAAAAATCAATTTTGCTCTCACGATGTTCAGAAGGACAATTTTCAGTGAGAGGGATACTTAATGCCATCTGTTGGAAGTTTGTAGATACGTTTGCAGTAAGTCAAGATTATATCTAAGAAATTCAAGGCCTTGATTTTGGAGCCATATAACAGAAATATGAACTCTGTACCAAATATCGTTGTAAGATTAGATGATGTACAATTTTATTTCCGAATATATCATTTACATTGGAAGAAATCTGTTCTACCAAAGTTGTATATATATATATATATAGGGTTTTATTAAATTAACGCCGGACGATTTTATCTCGTTAAAAGACCTCTTAAGAGAAAGAAAAATAATATTAGATTATTTGAAGTATTAAAATAATTTTCAACCATGCTAAATTTGTTATAACATTTTTGGTGCCTCAAAAGTGTCTGCAAAAGTTGTATATCTATTAATAATGGATATAAATATCATTTCCTTTTTGACACACTTTTTGTTTCTACAGTTCCAATCCAGCTGACGAGTTCTGATGATTAACGGAAAGCCTCTCGAGTGGTGTAGCATACAAAAGGTAGATTTGAACAGTATTCTGGTAAAAAAAAATCACAATGAACTTACCCATCTGTCACAACCAAAAAAAGCCCGGAATAATATTTCACCGGTGCATTTTTATGACCTGAATCAGAATCACCCTTAAGCATGTATAGGAAAATCCTTAATCTCCTTGCACATTAGTCATATATATTTAAAAAACTATTTTATTTGCGAAAGATCAGTGACAAACCAATACGTGGCATAATGAAGAAGGATCTCCGTCTAGAAAAGCGACTCAAGTCATGTGTACACAAGCTGCTTCCACGACATATCTCTTCAACCATCCCATATCTCAAGCAGCTGGAGAATGAAACAGGTATTCATGCTGTTCTATACGAAGACGTACAGGTCAAGCTAACACAAGCAAAGCCTATGGATTCCTGTACTATTCGATTCTTGAAACGAGCACTGAGAAACCGTTGCCCTCGTACACTGAATGGAGAAATCATGCAGAGAGCAGTGGTGTACTTTTGACACAACGGCCTTACGACGAGGTCTCTTTCAGTGAAAAATACACTGCAGAGCTATTGTCAAAATGTACGGCCGTCTGATAGAGCATATCAGACGTGGCGACATGCACTGTAATAACGTGGGTGAGGCTCCAAAACCGTTTTCATATCACTTATTTATCCTCTTTTATAGGCTTAAGACCGTTTTAAAAGATCGTTGAATAGTTTAGAAATCCCCCAACCAAAAAAAAGCCGAAAAATTCTGGTAAACCCATTAAGAAAAGTTCAGAGATCACTAAAATGTCAAAAATACCAGCTTCTTTGAAAGGAAAATGAAGTAGAGCCTACTAACAAATTTTTTGAAGCGATAAAACCATACATGCATAATTATTTTTATGGAATAATATATATTTAATTCAATTTGCAAAGAAGTTTTTACTCACAAAATAATTAATTTTACTGTATTTTTTGCTTACCCACACGCCTTTACACACTATCAGTATGAAAAGTATCAAACTAACCAATTAATTACTAATTTGCCTATACATGCATATTTTGCCATAGTAGTTTTTAAAGATACAGATAAGTCCAGATTTCTTCAAAAGGTTTAATATTTACTCCTACCTATAGATGGCAACACAAGACAATGGATTAAAACTATTTGAACGAGCCATTGCTGGAAACAACACGATTATACTTGAACATTATGTGCTTTAATTTATTTGCAACAAGTGTGCAAAATATCATGAAATAAGACTTAAACCTGGTAATTATTAATATTTTTACAAAGAAGAATTTTTTTTTCTACATGTGGTATTTGCAAGTGAACGCTGTAACAACTAGACAGATCTGTGCCAAACCAAAATCTAACATGTGAAAAATCTAAAGAATCAACCACTATATTCATTCAGATCAACAAAGGTTACAAAAAAAAGAAGCAAGTTTCAGATTTAACCAATAAAAGTTATAAATAAAAAGGAGTAAGTTCCAGATTTAACCAATAAAAATTACTAAAAGGAGTAAGTTTCAAATATAAAAAAATCAAAAACAAACTTAAAAAAAATCATTTGTTTTTCTTTAGTGAACATCTCATGAGTGTTGCCACAGAAAAGCAAGTTACTTTTATCGATAACTGCGTCTACAAAGAATTACTTCAATAAAATCTACTCTGTGATGTAATGCTGTGATAATAGCTCGTTTTTAAACTAAAATTTCAATAAATTTTTTTTTCTCGTGGATGGTGAATGTCAGGTTTTGTTTTTGTGGATTTTTATACAGTAGGTGTCTGTGACTTGTTGACGGTAAAGGTAACGATGAATGAAGAGCACGCACTACACTTGTTTCGATATCAACATATATATATATTCTGAACTAAATACACACAACTACATCAGCATAGACATTAACTATACATTTGCAGTAGCTTTTCTGCATTCTGCTGATTGTTTATGCTCCGCTGGCCCACTTTATATCTCTAGTCTCATCTTCGGTTCGCCACCACCCCTTCACTTTCAGTTACCAGGTGCCACTCTACACTCTCGATAACGAGGCACCAACACAAAATACAACACCAAAATGAGAAAAACAAACGAAATAATATAAAAATAATCATAAAACATAACAAATCAACTATAGTCTTTCTATATCGTGGCAGTGAACATTATTGAATGTCAAGTATGAGTACATTGTTGTAGAACTGTCTGACAATTCCAGAAAAGGCCGCAGGCCCAATAGCCTTCCGCAGTAAAAGTTTCGTTACGAGAATGAGCTCTATTACTAAGATGTGTACTTAAATTCTTCAAACTGTTCAAATAAATCTCATCCTATAATGGCTGGTACCTGATGATGACAAAACCTTGTCGAAACATTGTACATTTGCTGTCATGTTAAACTTATATTAAAGTTTTTCGTCATTACCCATTTAAGCCGTCTCCAGCCATTATTAGTCTCAAAGTGGGTTCCTCGTCATCGAATTTAAATCTCATCCTATGTTGTGGATGAAGGTTCAACATATTTTACACCCTAACTTGTAGATGAAGGTTCAACATCTTCTATTTGATAGTTACGATCTAAAGAATACATTTCATAGGCTTATGAATTTACAAAAAAATAATATTAACATTATTTAAAGATAACTTTATTTGCTCCAATATTTTTAAATTATCATCATAGATGGCACCACTAACCGTTATGACTGAATATTGATATATCGAAAATCGCAAGTTCGTACATTATAGACTGGGTGCCCAGTCCGCTTACTGTTCAGTTTCGTACCAAACACATGAAAACAATCCATTTCACCTCTTAAAATATCTGTCATGGTACTCTGTATACACCACTAACATATCTCCGCTTGTAACGTGCCAGTTGTTTTTTCTTTTTTAGTGGACGGGAGGGGGTAGGGTTGGGATGAAATTTACACTAAGTACTTAAACGAAAATTTTAAAAATTGAACCTGTAAATTCATAGAATTTATATAATGTGAGATACAAAATTATATCTATCATTTCAATATATATATTATTAAAAAATAAAAAAACATAACTGACTATTAAGTAACAATTTAGCCTTTAATTGAATTTATTTTACTGGGCAACAAATGATATTATTGAAGTATATAGTCGGAATGATGTAATAATTGAGACTTTCATCACTTGTATAATCTAAGAACTGCATACAACCTGTAATTCAACATATTCAATATGGTAATAAGTTGTGGATTTAAAATGAGACTTTACACATTTAATCGTTATCTCCTTTGTTACTAAAATGAATGGTAGCCAATGTTAATATTAAAAACTAGAGAATTAGTGATTTTATATAATGCCCAAAGCTTCTTTTTTGATCTGCATATATGTTTTTAAAGAAATTTTAGAATATACCTGTAACCTATTAAACAACTTTAAAAGTGTTCAGAAGTGCATTCTATATCTATTTTAATTTCTGTTGTATTTAACACTTCATGGACGGTAATAATTCCAGAATGTCATAGGCATTGCCACATCAATTGAATAAATAATTAAAAATTTACATCTAAATTTAAGTTTCTGGTAGCATTGTGTTGTGCTTGGCTTTTTATGACTGCTTAATCTGATCTGATGCAAGTGCTTTAAAAACTGTGAACTAATTGGCTGTTTAACATGTAAGGCGATTTCTCATTTCTGGAGTTTATGGTGGTGTATGTAGATCTTTATGATTTAAAATCCGTAGAAGCCTCTTTACAACGAATATTTTACCTAATGATTTTAGTAGGTCTCGTATTTTATTATGTAAACTTTCTGCACAGAAATATCTAAATTTTAATTTTTTTTCTGCTAGAAACCAATATTTTCAAACTCACAATTTCTCAAAAGGTTAAAAAAACAGTTTCAAGAAGATTGTGCACCGAGATTTGAAGTATTATGGAAAAGAAGTAAAGTGTACTAAAACATCTGAGATACGTTTTATCAGGCTGACAACAAATGACTGCAATTATGGAGTGTGGACCAGGAATTAGTCTAGGTCTATTCAATGAGTCTGAATCTTCCTTTTGAGAACACATCCATATGGTAATAAAAGACAATGACTTGGTCATTCAATGGATGATGTGTGACCCTGAACCTGAGCATGCTCTTCATCATGTGCGTTATGGATGCATAAAGACACTATGTGTGAAGTGCAGTGAAGAACTGATATAAAAAATAAGTTGCTTGGACGAAGCCTGCGTTGGTTGTGGTAATGATATCGAACCATTGGTTGATGCTTTGTTTAAAGATTCTTATGATAACCAGTGATGAGGATAACTGAAATGGAAAATTTGACTCCAATCTGATGCCGATCTGATATGCACATGTGTTCAGATAATTAGGAATCTGATAATATTGTAATATCTACGATGTCATCATTTCATCACCTATAACAAGCTTTTGACTATGATAAATTTATGGTAAATGCAAGTTACTTGGGACCCACAATAGATGCAGTGGAGCATTTTCATCAATACAAGAAGTAATTTGATACCCATATTAACTGACTCCCCTGATTACCCCTTTCTTAGTTTGCATATTATCCAGATTTAAGGTAACTCACTCTCCCAAACCGCCAATAATGGTTTAAACACATTTTGTCCATCAATATGGGTTTGTAGTAGATGCATTTGAGGTTTATTAGATTCTCTTCTTAACTTGCATAATGAATGAACAAATGATCTGCGGTGAAGCAGAAGGAAATTTATCATTGTATAAACATTTTATGTTCATTTTATTGTCTCATGTAAGTCTTAATAATTGGAATGTATGGATCTCAGAAGCTGACACACATTAGCATTTTGGGAAAATTCCTCTTTTTGACAACTACCAGAATTGTCATGCTGCATGTTGATGTAAGGCATTAGTGTATGATATAGTTTTTAAAAAGTGTGAATTAAGTTATTTGAACTGAAAGTACATGTAGATTTATTGTTCTTAAGTGATAACAAAATTGACCTTTGGTGACCTTTTTGTATGTTCCACTGAATTTTTTTGTAATTTCCTTCTATAACTCTAAATATAACAAAGCAAATAAGTGGTCACTTTTTTATGTATGACATTTTACATCAAACATATTGTGAATAATAATAATTTTGACACTCACACAAAAATTGGCAGGAGACAAAGGGCTAATAACTGCTACTAAGAGCAGATTGTCCCTCGAGTATCGGTACGAAAATAATTTTCTAGCCACTTCTGTATAGGGCACCCGACTTATTAGTCTTATAATTCATAAAAATCTGTATCGACTTTTAATTAATATCCTGCAAAATACATCGAGTAAAAAGGAAAAGTTTACAATGCTTTTAACATAATATACATATAATTTGAATAAAAGCTAGCTTTTTATTGGAAATATTTTGATTCAAGCCTAAAATCAAGAATTTTAGTCATTTGTATTGTAGTAATTATAAAAACATACTTAATAGATAAATAAACGACACATATGCAAGGGTAAAATAATAAAAACGAATACACAACGTTGAATTATTGCACAATAAATAAAATTTATTAAAAACAGACGGACTCGACATGTTTGATATTTTAACGTTGTCAATGTTTCATTCGCGTAGTCTCAAGTTTTAAGAATTTCTGATTTTATTTTTAAGAAAGACATTGCAGTGATATAATTTTTCTGGAATTAGCCAAGGGCCAAATATAATAATAAAATTACGAATAGCTTGTTCGTAATGTACAAAACTTATAACGTAATTTATGGAAATTAAATAGTGGTTCACATCAAGAACGTATGTTTATATTAGCCTTTGCACAATCTTAATGTGTGTGTATATATATATATATATGTGTGTGTGTGTGTGTGTTAATTCTGGAAGCCACACAGATATGTTAAACAATTTATTTAGTAGCAAACTCATTAATCTTAATTAATTATTTCTTCAAGCGACTTGTGTGACAAAACAGGGATGTTTTTAAAAGTAAAGAGTATATTCAATAAAAAGTTGAATTTTGTTCGTGTAAGTTTAATAAGAAATAAGTAAATAAGAACTGATCAAAAGAAGAAGAAAGTTCTAGAAACAACTATGTAATTTCAACAAAACTCCCTCCCTCCTCTCGGTAGCTCAGCGATAAGCTTGGAGGTTCATAACACCCAAATCCGGAGTTCGATCCCTACAATTTGCACAGCACAGCTAGCCGATTGTGCAGCTTCGTGCTTAACAACAAACTTGAGGCAAGTGAGTGTTTCGAGTTTCACATTTTTTGAGATTTTCTTAACAATTACAACAGTTCAGTACGTTGTTTTACAGGAGTTTACCTGCAAATTATAGTTAACCTTTAAGAACTGGGAACAAAGATTAAGGAAACAGTATTTTGAAAAACAACAAATTATTGGTTTGGAGTGAATCAAATAATAGAAATAATAAATAATCTATGAATGTCTATCTTATTACTATCATAGTGCAGCAAGAACTTAGTAGCCGATGTCGACCAAACGGATCCAGTGAAAGTTTACTACAACATCTTGAGGAAAGTGCCAAGAACAACAAAAAAATACAGCCACAGCAAGTAAAATCTGAAAATAGAGCCGAATAAAATCAGAAGAAGGTCGATTGGAGGAAGCATTGACCTTAAAAGCATTTTTCTTTACAAGAGTCTCAACTTTTCGTTAGCCCCCCAATGGCTCAACACTTAGTCCGAAGACTTATAACGTTAGAAACTGTGTTTCGCTACCTTTGGTGGCCACAGCACAGATAGCCCATTGTATAGCTTTGCGCTTAACATCAAATAAACAATCCGTTGTATATTAGAACCTTGTCGGCAATTGCCATGAATGTGAAATATTTGTGTGTTGTGACAGATTAACACCAAATAAACAATCCGTTGTGTATTAGAACCTTGTCGGCAATTGCCATGAATGTGAAATATTGTGTGTTGTGACAAATTAACAACAAATAAACAATCCGTTGTATATTAGAGCCTTGTCGGCAACTGCCATGAATGTCAAATATTTGTGTGTTGTGACAGATTAACAACAAATAAACAATCCGTTGTGTATTAGAACCTTGTCGGCAACTGCCATGAATGTCAAATATTTGTGTGTTGTGACAGATTAACAACAAATAAACAATCCGTTGTATATTAGAGCCTTGTTGGCAATTGCAAGAATGTGAAATATTTGTGTGTTGTGACAGATTAACAACAAATAAACAATCCGTTGTATATTAGAGCCTTGTCGGCAATTGCCATGAATGTGAAATATTTGTGTGTTGTGACAGATTAACAACAAATAAACAATCCGTTGTATATTAGAACCTTGTCGGCAATTGCCATGAATGTGAAATATTTGTGTGTTGTGACAGATTATATTTTTCATTAGAAAAGTATAAGCATTGCATCCATCTAATTTATATATTATCATTTACCGTTTTATTTATACTCTCTATTTAGGTTGTGTTATTAAAATTAGTTCATCACAAGAACTAAAGAGCGAATACTTTATGTATGGTATGCCACCATACCCTTCGGAAAATTTATTATTCAGAGAAAAGTGGAATACGAAACGTAACAAATTACAGGTATTGCTTTTTAGTGTTTCACGACCTACATAAAATTATCCGAGTTCTTCATCTGACAACTAGGTTTTAACTACTGAATGGTTGACTTATTTGCTATCCTCGTTTCCTTCAAATCGAATCAACTCAAGCAAAAATCTCTTACGTCAACATCCCGGTCTTGACGCCATCTTTCTAACATAACAAAACGGAATCCAGCACACTATATTAAACTTGTTAAAGGATTTGATAGGAACACTAACTGTTAACCCTCTTCGGTGTAACGTTCTGCAAGTCACAAGACGAACACTAACTGTTAACTCTCTTCGGTGTAACGTTCTCATAGTCACAAGACGAACACTAACTGTTAACCCTCTTCGGTGTAACGTTCTCCAAGTCACAAGACGAACACTAACTGTTAACCCTCTTCGGTGTAACGTTCTCCAAGTCACAAGACGAACACTAACTGTTAACCCTCTTCGGTGTGACGTTCTCATAGTCACGAGACGAACACTAACTGTTAACCCTCTTCGGTGTAACGTTCTCATAGTCACAAGACGAACACTGTTAACTCTCTTCGGTGTAACGTTCTCATAGTCACAAGACGAACACTAAGTGTTAACCCTCTTCGGTGTAACGTTCTCATAGTCACAAGACGAACACTAAGTGTTAACCCTCTTCGGTGTGACGTTCTCGTGGTCACAAGACGAACACTAAGTGTTAACCCTCTTCGGTGTAACGTTGTCATAGTCACAAGACGAACACTGTTAACCCTCTTCGGTGTGACGTTGTCATAGTCACAAGACGAACACTGTTAACCCTCTTCGGTGTAACGTTCTCATAGTCACAAGACGAACACTGTTAACTCTCTTCGGTGTAACGTTCTCATAGTCACAAGACGAACACTGTTAACCCTCTTCGGTGTGACGTTGTCATAGTCACAAGACGAAGAGAGAAATAAATGTTTGAAAGCCATATTTTCAACTATTGTGTTTTTGAGAATTTGCTACACATAAGTAGTCATCATACTGAAGAAAATAGTTTGTATATTTTTCGTTTATATTTAATGTGTCTTTGAGTGTTGTTGTTGTTGATCTGTAAGGAACAAAGACGAAAGGAGGAAGACTTTCGAAACGTCATCCTCTACACTTGTGTTTTTAACTAACTTTCATCATATACTCTGCCTAAACAATCTACCAAAGAATATTTTTATATTGATGCTCGAGTACATAAAAATACAACAACATAAAACCCAAATATTTTTTATCGATTGAAGAATAAATTGTTATAAATGAAAAAACGTTTTAATTAGTTCTACTTGAGCAAATTTTTATATTCCAGTTGTCAATCCAATGCATTCCTTTGTCCCCCCCCCCCTCTCCAGCGGTACAGCGATAAGTTTGTAGACTTATAACGTTAGAAACCGGGTTTTAATACCCGTAGTGAGAAGAGCACGGATAGCCCATTGTGTACGTACTTAACAACAAACAACCCATTCTTTTGCAAAATCTCTCATAGAAATCTTAGGAAAATATTTAAATTAACGAATATTTTATCATACCTCTCCAGTTATCGTTTCGATGGATTTTCTGCGAACAATGATATCGTTTGACAAGCGCAACGGAAGAAAGTCAACATTTCTATTAATGCACCTGAGTTATTTTCAATCACATTAATAAAACAACTCTCAACTTCAATAAGTCCAACATGCCACAAAATAGTTTATATCCAATATCTGTTCCTAATCGAATTCTCTGAACCATATTGTCATCTTTAAAACAATATGACAAACAGGAATATTCTTTTTCTGTTATAATGAATTTCAGAAGTGGTTTACCAAGCAGCCATACGTAAAACGTGGTAAGATTATATGAATATCCGCTTTTTTTCTTTTTCTTTTTTTTGTATCTGAGGGAAAATTATTGTTAGTTTTGGATTATCAAGTATTCATTACAATATAGACTCAATGCGATGTGTGTCACTTTTCGTACAAGTTTAATGAAAGTAAACATTGTAAGTTTTATCGAGAACGAAGTAACTAAAACCCTGTCTCTGGGCCTCCAGTGGCACAGCGGTATGTCTGCGGACTTACAACGCTAGAATCCGGGTTTCGATACCCGTGGTGGGCAGAGCACAGATAGCCCACTGTGTAGATTTTGTGCTTAATTACAAATAAACAATAAACCCTGTCTCTGGACGAAAAACGATTAATGAATACAAAACTAACACGAAATAACCGACAGTTTTGTTCTTTGGCACAACGAAAACTAATTGAATACATAGCTTTCTAGGTTGATTACATCAGCTTCTGATGATGAGACTGTACCGTTTCTGTTATAGATGGAAAGACAGAGAACACCGTGGTTAAGTTTACTCTTCTTGAAGGTGAGGGATTAACAGATTGAACGTTTTGAATTGAGTGAAAAAAACGAAACTTTTTATTGCCGTAAATAAAAATCTACATACAGGTAATAGACAATATTTTATTTGAACTCTACGCCTTTATAGTAATAATATAGTTTACAGTGAAACGTAGCAGTGCAGCGTATAAAATATGCAAAGCCCACATTGAAATACATGCTGGTTTAAGACATTCCGAAAATACTGTATAAAGAAGAAATTTAATTTTTCATTGATTAAAAGTTAATTGGGTAAAAAACAAATCACTATTAACATGAGGTTAAGAAGTCCAAAAATTATTTTAATCTTTCCTCATTTAAAATTATATATTATTAATTTACTATTTTTGGTAATATATTTAACTGTCAATATTCATAATTAACTTAAGCTATATATATGCTTTACAAATGAAATATATATATAATTTTCACCCTCGGCTCTTTTTTGGAGAAAAAAAAATCTAAAGACTAAGCTTCTACTAAACCTTCCTTTCCAAAACATAAAAGCAAGTCAATACTAGACAAAATATATTACACATATGTCTATGTCTTATTTTTTAGAATTTACAGCTTTTAGAGTACTTTTGAGGTAGAAGTTTATTTAGGCACATATGACGTTTCTGATGCTGGTTTTGACTTACTTATACTCTGGGTGGTAATTTTGGTTACGTCCTTTCAACCTCAACGTGTTTGAGGACAACCAAGGGTGTTCAGAAGCTTTTTTCCGCTTCTCTTCAACCCCGCTGCTTGGTGAGGGATGTACATATTCGTGAGTATTATAGTTTGTCCTGGATTTAGTTTGACCGGGTCTGGAGCATACATTAAGCTTAGAAAAACAGGCAACGGCGCTTTCGAGGATGCGTCGGGTGGGATAAAGCACTAGGTCTAAAAATTTTGGGTGGGGGAAGAGGCCGTCTGGTTTTGATGATTCTCAAGTGCTTGACAATGATCGCACCAGCGATTTACGGTGTATCTTATGAAAATTAAATTCAAACGAAAATATAAATGATATTATTTCCACAAAATTATCAACTAACAACTAAAACATCTCTTACCAATTAATTTCCATGAGCAAACAATAGGCTAAAGTTGTTAGCACTCTTTCGAGAAACTTATTTATAAACTTTTATAGAAAAACACCACATAGTCTTATTGTTCAAAGTCCTTAATAACTGTAAAATCTATGGGACTTATCTTTGTAAGAAAAAAAAGATATTCAAGTTATGTTTGTTTGTTTTTTGGGATTTCGCGCAAGGCTACACGAGGGCTATCTGCGCTAGCCGTCCCTAATTTAGCAGTGTAAGACTTCGTAAGCTAGTCATCACCACCCACCGCCAACTCTTGGGCTACTCTTTTACCAACGAATAGTGGGATTGACCGTCACTTTATAACGCCCCCACGGCTGAAAGGGCGAGCATGTTTGGTGGGATGCGGATTCGAACCTGCGACCCTCAGATTGTGAGTCGAGCGCCTTATCCACCTGGCCATGCCGGGCTTCAAGTTATGAAATAAAAATGTAAAACAAAAGAAGTAAAAAAAGTGCTTATTTAAATCTTTTGTTTTCAATAGTTTACTTACTCACAACATGCCATTGAATAAGAGAGTTTTGGATATCTTGTCTTTAGTTTAATTTAATCTTTTATTTCTCCCAAATAGACTAAAATGTTCTTAAACAAATCAAAGTTTTCATAGTCAAAACCTTTAACTTTTCTGCTACAAAATATAAAATGTCAATACTAAACTTACAGAAAATCTCCTTCTGTGACCAAAACTCAATGTTTTAAAGACGTTTAAACAAAATCAAATTGTTTACTAGTTGACATATCTATATAGCTGGATTTGAGAACTTTCTAGAACATTACCTTTTGTTTGTGTATATTCACAGTAAATTTCATTAACCGTTATAGAAGCAACTTCTGAACAAAGGATTCTGAAAACTAAAGATTTATTTCGAGAAAATACTCGCATGTCTTCATAGTTTCAGATATAATAAAGAATCTTTATAGAATATTCCAAAATGGATGGATGCCTACCATTTCAAAAAATTTTTCGCTTATGCATTCTGACATAAAGAATATTTCGTTTAAGCAGAGGGCGTGTTCTTGACTATACATACAGTAGGTAGTATGATACACTGTCTACCTCTGAGTGAATTTAAAAAAAAACGGAAAGAGATAACCTTAAAAACTGAAAGAAAAGTTTCATTAAAAGTCGAACATTTTAAATAACTTACGTACCAAGGAGAAACAAGCATAGAATATAGTAATAAATTCCTTTCGCTCAGAGTTACATATCATTTTCTGTATCTCAACCTATCTAACTTTATGTTCTTTGGCTGCTTTATTAAGGTAACAGATATGTCGGGATCCTACAATGTAAGGGAAAAAGCGTTGGAGTGTTATCCCCTATACTTAGATTACAACAGTAATATTAATATTCCTGTTTTTACATGCTGATGGACAAAATCTGTAACCTTTTTTTTTTTAGATTTTAATAATAAATAATTTTAGGAAAATTTCTTTAACCTTCCTTTCCATAACTATTCCTATAACAGTGGCTCAGCGGTAAGTCTGCAGGCTTTAGACGCTAAAATTCTGGGTTCGATACCAGCGGTGGGCAGAGTACAGATACCCCATTGTGCAGCTTTGTGCTTGACCAAACTTGTTTGTTTGTATAACTATTGGAATAATACAAAGAAACTAGCTTCAAACAACCTTTCGCATGTGCCTAATTGTCATAACTAAACCTAAAATAATGTTTTTGTCTGAGAAACCTACACAGCAGCAGTTTGTAATATTTCCAACGTGAAAGAAGTCTCATAGGAACATTTCCAATTCTCGTTATATGATTTACGATTAGTGTATTATTTTTAGAAATTGAATAAAAACGACTTACGTATAGCTGACAGGAGTTCAGAAATAAACCGGAAATCCTTTTTTTTTTACAATAATCTCAATCTGGTAAGTCGTCCCTCGGTGGGTCGGCAATAAGTTTACAGACTTAAGTTAAAATATCCGGGGTTCAATTTCCCATACTGGACAGACTTCAGAAAACCAATTGTGTGGCTTTGCGCTAAAAAACAATACAATGGCCTTGAAAATAGCGCTAACGCCTTGACATTTATGTTCACACAGAAACAAATAATATGACGATCCCCAGACTCTTTTTTTATAATGTTACAAAATATTTAAAATTTAAATAAAATATGTTTAATTTTTTATAAGTCAAAATGCGAGCAAGTTTTATATTGTCACAGTATTAACCCCAATAGCTAGTATTAAGTCTTTACTGTTGAAATATTCACACAGTGCTATCAAATCTTTGTTTGTCTGAACTTTGCATTAAACACATTTTTAAAAGCTGCTGTTGATCATTTCGTAGCTTCTTTTTATCCATAAATATTACTTAACATTTCTTGTTAAACAATAGGCAATATTTGAATAAGTTATTTTGTAGTTTCTGTTAAACAACAAACACAATATTACAGCTTTTGTTAACCATCATCTTTATACTTTTCTTTTTTCAACTGTTTTCCTTTTTTTTTCTTTCAAACTAACGTTCGATTTTAGTTAACACTTTCAAAAATCAATCCTAAGTAATTCTTAAAAATAATGGTGAAAAATAGGGTCCTTGAAAAAAAAAATATATATACACTGAAAACATGAATTACAAGATAAAAAACTACCCAATTTTCATTGATTTCTGAATTACTTTTGATAGAAGTGAATACGTTTTACAGGAAATTATAATTATTACACTTTGCTTACAGATTTATAAATATTATGATGTCCGTACTCTCAAATTGGTTGTTTTTAATTCGAAAAAAAAAAACTTGTTGGCATATAAAACCTAATAATCTATTGAAAAATACAAATGCAATTATTGTTACAGATTCTCTTTTTTTTTTAGATTCCTAAAGACAACATATAAATCTGCGAAGGCTTATATTTTTTGAACTAATTTATCTCAAAAATAATCTAGATTCCACTGAGGCCTGTTTTAGTTTTGTCCTGGGTGCTTATGCTGACATGGAAGTAATTAAGATGATCGTCCAATTAATAATCATTGACTTAAATCTTAAGCCTAGTTCTGAATAACAGTTCACTTATTAAATAATTACAAAGACGCTGTAATTTACTCACAAATTATCAGATGAACTCTAATATAATTACATTTACTTTGAATTTTAATTATAATTAACACTTAGATTTATCTCTAATACTAACCCTTATCTTCTTTTAGAGATTAACTCTAAATTTTCTAGAAATTTAGTTAATTATCTCAAATAGGCTAGAGTGATCCATAATGATTCAGGCTTAGTTACTGTTTACATCATTCAAACTGTACACTAAACAATGACACTTCCAGATGGTCTTGTAACTGTAAGAATAAATTCAGAAAATAATTGATGATTATGTTTATTTTTATAATAAACTTAATCGTTAATTACCTTCTAAAGTTGTCACAAGAAATAATGTACAACATAACAAAGTGGCCTATTACCGCACATTATCACTTTGTATTTTATCACGAAAATTAAACTACTTATTACTAATATTTAAATATAATGCCGCATCAGGCACGCCATATTAACTGATCCATCACGTGATAATTCACTTGTGTAATCATGTTTACTGCAAGTATTAAAAAATAATCTATCAAAATATATATATATTTGGTGACATTTATTCCAATGATTTAACAACCACTTCTAAAACGTTCTTTCTTAAAATTAATTAAAATAATCAATAGTTTATATTAAAAACATTTAGTAGACTAAGTGTGGCACACTGAAAAAATATAGCAAAAGAAGAATTACACCTAAACTACCAGATTATATATGGTAGAAAGGAAAATTTCATTCCCTTCAAAATGAACCACTTTCGAAGTTTCAAAAATTCAAGTCAGAAGTTTTATGTACTATGTTAAGTGTCATCTTGTTCGTATTAGCAGTAAACATTTTTTTTATAAATGCTGATGCTTCCTTGAATTATGATATAATTTCATGGTTTGTCTAAAGCTTCTGAGAATATGATGCAACAAAGAGAAATCGCTTCAACTTGAGTTCGAAAAACGATTTCAAAATATATGTAGCTTAGAAAGTATTAGGAAAGAGATTCTGTGACATAGTCTAGGAATACTCTATCTGATTAAAAAAACATATAGGACTACCAATTGAAGTTACATTTGTTATATCGCGTATCTCTAATATCTTGTGTAATATATGTGTTTACCTATTTTTATCCTATGTGTGTAATTCCAAGCAGATAATGTGGTTTACAAAATTATATAATTCTATTTTCACTTTCTTCATGATGGAAATATAAAGAAAATTATTAATTCCATTATTCTTGTTGTGTTGAGGTACATTTATATACTACCTTTCATAGCGTTTCGATGAACCAGTGGGGGAGGGGAGGGCTTTAGGACTAGGAGCGTAAGCAGAAATCTATAAAGAAGGGTTGCTGTTTAAGGAAAAGAAAATGAGTGGCGAAACCATACTGGGGGATAGTCTATGTGGATACCATCTCGGAAAAGTTTTGTTTTTCCCTGAAATTTGTGTATTTTCTGGTTTCTGATACTGTTTTAAATATGTTTTATACATATGTGTAGGTGTAAGTTATGGAGGTGTGATCGCACCAACCGCACCCTTCCTGCCTACGTGTATGAGGACTAGATGATTTTATGAATTGATCTTGTCTCGGCTCTTATAATGGACGACAATTCGAGCGTCAGCTGAAACATTTTTTTACCTTTAATTACATAGTCAGAAACACGCCCATCACAACATAAACCGAGGATAAAAAAGCTCAATTTACATTAATAAAATATCTGTAAATTCTACATCCTTGTCTTCTGATAGCAAGCTGGTAACTCGTATTGCTATGGTACCAGTAACATCCTAGTCTATTTGATTATAAATATGTATTTTAGATTTTTAGATTTCTAGTTCCCATATCTGTTCATACGAAATTTAAAGATCTATTATGAAAGGGAACACTGCCCTACTTTTAAAAGAGGATTTTGTGTCTCGTATATAGATTTTTCCATGATACTGGATAGTTTGTTGCAATGGTGTGGACCCTGCGTCTGAGAGTTTTTTAATGAGTTTTGGACCCTGCATCTCGAGAGTTTTTAATGAGTTTTAGACCCTGCCTATGAGAGTTTTTTAATGAGTTTTGGACCCTGTGTCTGAGAGTTTTTTTACTGAGTTTTGGACCCTAGATCTTTTATCATTTGTTCCCACGACAGCAAAGACAACTTTCTCATTGAGTCCTGCCCCTAGTGGCACAGCGGCATGTCTGCGGACTTACAACGCTAGAAACCGGATTTCGATAC
>NW_013667852.1:160476-169972 GCF_000517525.1 Limulus polyphemus | reverse complement strand
AAACCGGATTTCGATACCCGTGGTGGGCAGAGCACAGATAGCCCTTGTGTAGCTTTGTGCATAATTACAAACGAACATTGAGTCCTGTCTCGCCTTATAAAATACAGCTCGAGATCTATGCATATTTCATCAAGTTACCATTTTAAATGTAAACGGTAAATTACATTATATCTGCTTCATTTTTTTGCGACTTCAGATCAATTTCTTATGACAATGCTTAGTGTGATTTATCTCTTGTATCTATATTAAGCTTTACATAAAGAACCGTATTTTTTGTCAAACATCTAGCTTAGTTTCTCTCAAATGGTCACTTTTCCTTTCGTTCTTAGAAATAAATCCCTGGTTTCTCGATTATTGCATATATCATATCTGTGGATCAATTATTCTTATCCAGAAATACCACACTGCGAAATTAATCCCAAATAGTTGTGTATCCCCCCACCCAAAAAAAAGAAGTTAGCATGGTATTGATCTAATGTTTTTCTAAAAAAGTTAGACTTGAGAACGGTCAAAATTTGATCCCAAATTCCAACTTCCAATAATAATGTATAACCTACCAAACTACTGAGTTTTATCATCAATTATATTGTTCTTTAACCCAGGACTACGTGCTACTGAGAGTGATAACATTTCTCGAAACAACAATTCTCAGCTAATTCTAATATGGTCTCTGCTTCAAGGCATGAGCTACTTTATGAACACTATTTTTGGGAATAACGCATGTAATTACACGAACGTATTTAAAAAAAATCACTGGCTATAAACAAAATGTGGTCTAATAAGCTTTACAATATATTCATCCAGTTTTGTTTCAACTAGTACAATTTGAACTTTATCTTCAACGATTTAATTACTCAATAAGAAATGCTTTATAGAAATAATCGTCTTTTCAGTTGCTAAATGTTCACTGTAAATATAAAATGTTTTCACTGAACACATAATTTTATTTATCTTATTTCGTATGTAGTCTTAATTTTAATTTAGTATCACCTGAAATACAATCTTAATATTTGATCTTATGAGTTACTTGAAAATAAACTTTAGAACTGCATTCGTATACCAGAAAGTTACTATTAAAATACAATATTTTTGAACGAAAATTTTAAATCTGATGACTGTGGTGGTCATGTTAACATGCCCAGACTCTTCCTCGTGTTCTTTAAACCATTGTGAATTGGTGCACTGTTTTCGTGAAACAGACCAGCTTTATTTAGGAAGAAAGTGTCCATCACAGTGTGAATATAATATGTAATAAGGTTTTACTATTTCTAGTGAGATTATAGGCCTTAAACTATTCCAACTAAACACTATTTGAAGTGGATTGTGCTTTTCCGAGGATAAAATCCTTCTTGTACACTTGTGTAAAATCATAAATACAGTAAAAATAACAAACTGTTTTGGTTACTCACTGAAAATCATTTTATTTGAGTCTAACCTACAGTTTCAAATACAATCTACATGTTTCGACGATGCTCAACACGTCATCTACACATATTATTATTTTGTCAAACAATAAGTTATACTGTATAGTCGCTTTCTTCCATCTGAAAAAATAAAAAATAAACGTTACGTTTCGGCATTAGGCCTATATCAGACACAACAGAATGGAACAGGGATGTAGATAACAATAAACAATGGAACAAACGCTTGTATATTTAAACAAACGCGCCGATCACGCGTACACGAACCATCATTTAGGTCACGTAATAAAAGCAAACAAACTGTTAGAAAAGAAACTCTTTGTAAATATAGTATAAGAAAATACGACATACCCTAGCCTTTCAAAAGATGTGCTTGCAATAGTCTAAATAGTCAATGTTTGTAATCCTAGTCCCTATATACATATCACTAATAAGCTAGCACGCATGTTCATATTTACATTGATGTTATCCAAAATAGACAATATACCAGAAAATAAAATCATTGGTAGATGTAATACTGTTTAATTAGTAAATATAAAAACGTGAAATAGGTTATTATTACAAAATCGCAGAAAACTGTAGGAGAAAAAATAAGAAATAATGTGTAGAATAAAATTTCGGTTAAAAGGACAGATATAAATATACGTAATACTTATATTATAGGAAAAATAATTAAATTGAACAATTAATCAGGTTCGTATTCTCAGCTCCTATTTACACCAAAAACAGTTGTGTGTTCAGTAATAGTTTTTAGTGTTGGTCAAACCATCTGTAGTAAGGCGATTATTTGGGGTTTTAATTTCTAAAGGATTTTCGTAATGAAAGGAATATCATCTTGTGTGTTATTATAAGCATGATGTTTACTGGAATGTAAACAAGTAGACTTTTAAATTATTAAAACTCAAGGTACTTGTGTAAATACAAATACAATACTCAAACGATCAACGTATTTTTAGTACACAATTAAAAACTCTAATGTAAGACCGATCAATGGCCTTAAAATAAACTACATTTTTTGATGTCGAATCATGCAGAGTATCTGTTTTTAAGTTTTCAGTTGTGTACTAGAAAACTTTAATGGATTGAGTATTTTAAGTGGGCTTTTGTCTTTTTATATAGCAATTCCTAGGACGTTAATTTTATACACTTACGAATCGGCCTATATAACACTTCAATATACATATTTTTGCTAATTTTTTAAGTCAATTGGTAAATAATGTTGCGTGTTATGCACTGACCTTCCAGAAACTGCCAAGTAGGGTTGCAATTACGGACAGAATATAACCAGTTGGTTTGAATGCAGATATCACAAGAATAATTTTAAATTTGAATCTTGGTGTAACGCAAATTCTAATGTTCAGACCACGTTTTGATAACATTATAAGTTCTATTATTAATAGAGTTGGAGATATATAGTACAATTAAAATGGACGCATCACTTAGACTTGTTTTTTTTTTGTTTGGTTTAGTATGACTGTGTTCTATTTACTTCTTTGATTTCTGTAAAAGTGTGTCGGGATATCAATTACTCAATAAGATTTTGATGGTTATGTCTGGACGTTTTTTTACAATTTTAAGGGCCAGAGCTGAGGCATTTAACCCTCGAGTTTTGTGAAAGAGCAATAAATTGTTTTACTGCAGGAGAATGGGCTTAATTATAGTTTAAACAGATTCCACTGTGTGGTGGCTTCACATTCAGATGGTGGATAAGTCGTCTATCATTGTTAGCTTTAATCATTACATCAATAATAAGAAGTTGATGTATTGATTGGTCAAGGGTAAACTGAATTTGGGGGTTTTATTGGCTCACCAGGCTTAACTGGTGACATAAGGTATTCAGGGTTGTGACCTTCTTCTAGTTTTAACCACTTAGAAACAAGTACATTTAATGAGATCATATGATCGAACCACATTCTTCGATTGGCCTTCATTCCAATTTTTATGTTCTTGACATAGCTTTACACTGAATCTTGTATTTTTTGGTGCTATTAAAGCCCCAAATAACAGAACTACCATGGCAATCAACATTTTGCTGTTTTCTTCGAGTTGTTTTGACAGAGATCTGTTGGTTTAGGATATGTTGAAATCTGGGCACATTTTGACACTGTAATCTTTTGTTTTCATCTCACTACTTGAGTTGAATTCTGGGCACATTTTGACGGTGTAGTCTTTTGTTTCTATTTCACTACTTGTGTTGAATTCTGGGCACATTTTGACGTCTGTAGTCTTTTGTTTCTATCTCACTACTTGTGTTGAATTCTGGGCACATTTTGACCCTGTAATCGTTTGTTTCCATCTCACTACTTGTGTTGAATTCTGGGCACATTTTGACACTGTAGTCTTTTGTTTCCATCTCATTACTTGTGTTGAATTCTGGGCACATTTTGACGCTGTAATCTTTTGTTTCCATCTCAATACTTGTGTTGAATTCTGGGCACATTTTGACGCTCTAGTCTTTTGTTTCTATCTCACTACTTGTGTTAATGCTCGTCTTCACGATCTGTCACCTTACTGATGTGGCTTTACTTTTCGACATCCAAACTGACATTACTTTTGACACCGTTCTTCAGTATACATTATTTTAAGTGTTCAGGTCACTGACACAGTTTTTCAGTATACATTACTTTAAGTGTTCAGTTCACTGACACCGTTCTTCAGTATACATTATCTTAAGTGTTCATGTCACTGACACCGTTTTTCAGTATACATTACTTTAAGTGTTCATGTCACTGACACCGTTTTTCAATATACATTACTTTAAGTGTTCAGTTCACTGACACCGTTCTTCAGTATACATTACCTTAAGTGTTCAGGTTACCGAGAATCAGACTAGAAGTTCGTCTACCACCATGCCTCTTTGAAATTCTGACAGACCTTTCTACCTTGACATTTTAAAATCTTTCTCTGTAAAAATAATAAGATACAATTTGTATACAGACAAATCAATAACATATAAAGAATAATTTAATGCATAGGTAAATTATCATATGACTGCATTTCTCCCCCCCCCACCCCCCATAGAAACACCAAAACTTAAGAGTTAAAAAAGTTAGGCGTTTCCGTTATTTTGTCCAACCCCTGTTTCTGGAAATGCTGAAGTAAGTAGTAAAGAGTATTAAATGATACAGTCAAGAAATAATAACCTCCGTTTGCTTTCTGAAATTTACTAATTAAGTTTCTTCTTTATGCCTACAAACGTACTAAACATCATAATTGACCAGTCGCTAGTGCGGAAAGTACTTTCCTTTCCTTGATTGGCTATCGAGGGTGTCTTAATCAATGATAGATTTATTATGTCTTGCATCTTCAAAAGAAGTGTCTGCATAAACGAAGTGTTGTTGTAAAACAAATTTTAAAAACAGAATGAGAGTTCAGCTTTCTTATTCAGCTGAGCACTTGTTACTGTATTTGATACGTTAACTGTATATTAAGGAGGCCAAGGAAAATTAAGGAAGAAGATGGGTCGTGATTTTTAGTATCAATTATTACTCAAGTAGATATAATATTGTGAAGTATAACGAACTAAAATGGAATTCTACAAATTAAATTTGTAACTGCACAAATGAAAAAGCATCTCCTTTCGAATAATCAGGTAGGAGCCACAGAATGACAGGAGAGTATGACAAAAATGTTTTATAGAGCAAAATAATAATTCCCTGACCTCAACTAAGTTTAAAACAAAGAAGGAGAGTGGAACAATCTGTATTGCTAAGAAACAACAATTTGGTGCATCTTTACTGGAGAGCTACCAAATCAGTTTCTATGTTCAGTCTCAATAAAGTCAATCATATTTTTTGAATATTAATCTAATCATATTCGAAATTGAGAAAGAATGGCATTATATCTGTAATAGAAGAATGCCATTATTTTCAAGGCACATGCGCTACCCATGTGACTGAAAATTACTCTCACTATAAAAGAAGAGATGAGGTATCACCTGACTTGCCAGGGAAATTATTACTGTCTATTTCTATGAAATATTCTCTTTTTTCCATGAATTTTTCCACGAGAAAGCATATGTGATACTCTGATTGAATGATCTTGTTTCATGAGTAATTAGGGTTAAAGAAATGTAGTAGTCCCACAAATGTCTTTCTATACTAAGAACATTTTTTAAATATGTGCAAGAAATTTGAAAACTTTTATACACGAACTAAAGGGGGTAGGAATAATATGGTAAGCTTTCATGTAACACTTCGTCTATCCACTTTTTATTCATACTGATTTGACCATCCCTAACTTAAAATATTCCATATACAACTAGTCATGAAATCGATATAACTTAATTTCACCCTTGCAAATCATTTACACTAAATTACAAAAAATGCAATAGGATATATTACTTTACACAATATAGAATATTACACATTAAAACAGAAAATGAACACAAACTATATACTATACAAAGCAATTACGAGATGATTCCTTGAACATAATAAAGCGTGAATGAAAATAAAGCATGCCCATATGTAAAATGTATAATACACAGATAATAAGCCCTTTACTCACAAAAACATTTGCATAAAAAACTCTTTATATAAAAAAGTCAATAGAAACTTAAAAAAATACAAGAACAAACACATTAACAATAAATATAACACAATGAAAAACATTTCAGTTATGATAATGGAAATGGCTCTTACATGCATTTATAGTGTATATACAAGCATATTTGAATTACAAAATTTACATACATGACAATGTATAAAACCAGAATAAACAAATAAAATAAATTTCAATAATTACATATATACACCAACAAAACAAAACAATTATTCCTACCTTTACTAGAGGTTTGACAGCAGATCCTCCAGCACAGTGGTTCAATTTCAGTTACCCAGGAACATCTGACATATGATTTCTTGGACTTTCATGAAGGTTTTCTGAGTCTGTACCAAACTGGCCTAAAGATGTCATGTCACTTCCTCCAGGTGTTAAGAAATATTCCTATGCCTTAGGAGAGGGTTTTCCTCTCAGTTATAGTCTCCATGTCCCTGTTTACTCAATTGTGCTTTAATATCAATATCTGCTTAAGAGTAAATGGGTTCTTTCATTCCAGTTGGGCCATATCAGTGACTCTTCTTATAGTAGTCTCCAGTTTGTGTCCAGGATCTTTGATGGGCAGAAGGGGTATTGCAACCAGTACATAAGCCACCACAATGACTTCCAACACTGTGAAATCACTCTCTCCATAAATGTTTGGACAATAATTACAGCGTGAATTGTTTATAATGTGAAGATCTGAGTTCTAGGAAGGTTATCTTGGGTTTCAGGATGTGTTGCACTTAGCATAAGTACCAAATTTTACCACCTGGCACCCATTAATAAACTATTCAGAATTCTGGGAATAGCTCCTGTAAACTCAGTCAACCTCCCTCTTGACAGAGGGCTACTGTAGACTCCATAGTGGACTTCCTCGGCTGGGCTGCTTGCAAACTAGACAAGATAATAGTGGGATGGCTGGTTGGTGGCAGTCTGTTTCGGTGTTTCTTCACTCAGGTCTGTGGCTACAGTCTGGTCTTATGTTATCTGCAGTGTTGAATCCTTTGGAAACTTCAGGGCCAGTCCATCCATAGCTTCTGTCAGAGTTTGAATGTCTGAAAAGTTGGCCAGAAACTCATCTTTATTCATTGGATCTCACTCTATCTGAATGAATATTAGGTTAGCTTCTGAAGTCTTGAGATTGATGATTTATTGGAAACGTCTTGGCAGTCTTCAAATATATAATTTTATGCATATTTACTCTAAATGTTTGATAGTGGCTTTTAGGGCTGGCAAAATACAACTCTTACCTAAAGGTTATCAGAAAAAACATAACCAGAAAGGTTAAAATGTGGATCTTAAATAATAAATTCAGGACTGAAATGTAATGTCAAACGAATCCTGATTGGTCAAAAGTTTGGCTAAACATAAAGGTTAAAATTATAATGGTCCAGCTAGAGCAATCTATTGCTCTAAAATTAAAAATTTTCTTTTTGAAACAATTTCAGAATTACTGGCATGGCCAAGTGCCATTTCTACAGGCTTGCCTGTACTCAAATTAATATTTTCTTTAGAAAATCTATCCCTTTCACCTGTGTCAGGTTCCAGGTGTTAATCAGGACTTGCACTCGACCTACATCCAACTGTTCTATCCTCTGCCATGATAACAGCTCACCTGAAACCTAGTCATATTATTTTCATTAATGTCTGGTTGTTATACAAACGGGTTCAGAAAGGAAGAGGGGAGGGCATGACTGCAAATTCTGGTCCCTAACTTCCAACACAAATAACCAAAATGGGCCTATGCATAATCTCACGCTTCTGATCGTGGCAATTCATTAATCCCAACATTTTGTTTCCTTTCAGATACAGATTTAGCACAGCTAAAGGCAACAATAATGCATTACTACTGCATGGCTGTTACTTTTTGTCTCTAAGTATTCATTCATCATCTGCATCAGGTGTACTTTAGATACGACATGAGCTACTGTTTGTGAATTTCAGATAATTACAGATACTTGTGCCTACTCACAAATATTTCAATTTAATCCAATCATAAGTATTAGTTGCTCCTACTTCTAAAAACAATATATTTTTTTAATTTAGTGTGATACTAGCCATCATTCTTATCTCTTTCATGAAAATTCACTATCTGCTGAACACTTCAATATCAAAACTGAAACATTCTTACTCTGACATGAATAAAAACATCAGTTTGATTTTAACTTAATACTTAAAATTCTAAAACATCTAGATCAAATCCTATTTGCATTCATATTTTACATGATAGTTGTTTTCTCAGGGTAACTGACTCATTCATTATACCACATTGAAGAATGACTTTATGTAGCATCCATATACTTATGCACCACCTCATACATCTTTTTATTTACACAGTAAACTACCATATACACATATCCTAACACTACACATATTATATATGCTAGTAGCTGTAGACATACTGCTTGTGGCTCACATGCCATTGCCATGATAACCTACAAGGATTCATTCCTACTAGCTATATCTCGATAGCTATGGTGCCATAATGTGCTACCATCTATGAACCATTAAGCTCAACCCATTAAGCAACATGGGTAAATGAGTCTTAATGGAAACAAGAAAACATAAGAAACAGAACATCGGCTTGTCGAAATTAGACCATTAACCGGACGTGGTGTTTTAGCAACAGAAATTCGAAACAAGATGGGCTTTCTAATTAGGATAAAACTAAACTGATGACCATGAATCAATCAAAACGTTAACTCTATCCAGCATCCTTGGACAATGTTTGATATTACTTTTTTTCATTATCAAACAGAAAAAAATAACAATAATGTGTACAGAAGCAAGCGAATGAGGAGTTTCCGATATGAAAGATATCTTTATAACTTAATAAAATTAATATGTTCTCGCTTAATGCTAGTTCTGCTATGTCCAGTGTTATTTCCAGAAATCGCTTCGAAATACAATGAGAGATACCCCACTGATTTATTATGGGAAGAATATAATACACTAGACTTTTTCATAGATACTGGAAGACATGTGGAAGCATAAAACTGGCATTGTTAAAAGCCAGGCTTTCTATTAATATTATCGCAAGTTAAATGTTCTAAATAATATTGTTGCAAGCCAATTGTTCTAACCAACATTGTTACAAGCCAAGCGTACTAACTGACATTGTTACAAGCCAATCGTTCCAACTGACAATGTTACAAGTTAAATGTTCTAACTGACACTGTTACAAGCTAAATGTTCTAACTGACACTGTTACAAGCTAAATGTTCTAACTGACACTGTTACAAGCTAAACTTTCTAACTGATATTGTTACAAGCCAAGTGTTTTAACTAACATTGTTACAATTCAAGCGTTCTAACTGACATTGTTACAAGCCAAGGATTCTAACTGACATTGTTACAAGCCAAACGTTCTAACTGACATTGTTACAAGCCAATTGTTCTAACAGACATTGTTACAAGCTACATGTTCTAACTGACACTGTTACAAGCTAAATGTTCTAACTGACACTGTTACAAGCTAAACGTTCTAATTGATATTGTTACAAGCCAAGTGTTCTAACTAACATTGTTACAAT
>NW_013667852.1:155674-159699 GCF_000517525.1 Limulus polyphemus | reverse complement strand
ACTGTAACATGCCGGAAATGGCCTAACGATTAATGTGCTCAGCTGTGAATCCATTACCATGGAACACTGTAACATGCCGGAAGTGGCCTAACGATTAATGTGCTCAGCTGTGAATCCATTACCATGGAACACTGTAACATGCCGGAAGTGGCCTAACGATTAATGTGCTCAGCTGTGAATCCATTACCATGGATCACTGTAACATGCCGGAAGTGGCCTAACGATTAATGTGCTCAGCTGTGAATCCATTACCATGGATCACTGTAACATGCCGGAAGTGGCCTAACGATTAATGTGCTCAGCTGTGAATCCATTACCATGGATCACTGTAACATGCCAGAAGTGGCCTAACGATTAATGTGCTCAGCTGTGAATCCATTACCATGGAACACTGTAACATCCCGGAAGTGGTCTAATTATTAGTGTGCTCAGCTGTGAATCCAGGATTAAGGGTTTGTGGCCCGTTGCTCTCCGCACTTTTGGACCCAGGCCTAAGCTATAACAGTTGACAGTCAAATGGAGCAGACAAGAGTAGCCAAGAGTTGGCGGTTGATGCTATCAGATCAAATTAGGGACGGTTGTATGCATATAGCACTTTGCAGTCTTGCACGAAAATTATGAAATAAATACACACTATACTGAAGTTTTTCATCATCTGATCTACAAATGTACTGTTCTCTTGTAAAATAAAATAAAAATAATGAAACTGATCTTCTGTGGGTTATTTTTGTGCCTTACAATTTTCCAATGTTGTTATACAAATCCTTACGACTCCCCATTCTTACTGTCATTTACTGACATTAATCGGATCAAACGAGAAGAAACACTGTAACTGTAATTATCCTTACGAGTTTGTTCCTAGAGAATCAGCGAGAGAATTCTAAAGATCATGCCAATGACATTTCTTTATCACAATATCTTTGAATTATCAGTTTTCTGATAATGTTATATCTCAAGTAATTTAGTAACTTCAGTTTCTCTTTAAATTAATCGTAATGTTACTGCTGATGTGGTCCCCTCTGCCCGGTGGATCAGCGGTAAAATTTACGGACTTAAAAAGCAAAACATCCGGGGCTCGATTTCCCGCGGTGTAAAGAGCATAGATAGCCCATTGTGTGGCTCTGCGCTAAAACAAACACGCTATTCAGTGTAGACATACCGAAGATAAGAAATGACTTGGTACCTCATGAATCTCCCATACATTATGAAACAGACTGGAAGTATCCGATGAGAAGGGGAGTGAATACTTTCTTCTGGTGTTCCAAAACTTCACGTCCCGTAACCAGTCTAGACATGAAATATTGATCTGTGTTCTCGTTTGTTTTTTGTTTTATTCCGTGCCTTAAGATGGTCTTCTTTTTCCCTCTAGATCTTAAAACATGCACTGAGCCTAAAGTAGCCAGAAACAGCTGCAAGTCACGTGCTCTTGACAATCTTGACAAACGAATGTTTGGAAAAAAATACCTTAACGCAATGAATGTCGGGAAATTGGAAGGCTGTTCTATTGATCGTCGTCCAAGAGTGAGCCGGTATCACGTCGAACTTGTTGTGGAACACCAAATTAATGTTTTCGATTCACTGAATTTCCCGTACGCCGTTTCAGCAGCCTCCGACAGGTTACTTCTTTAGCTGCTAGCTCTCGCTAATAAGAGACTTGCGATTAAACGTGTTATATTTTGTCTCACAATAAGTACAAGTTATCGATTTGCAGTTCTGCGGTTGTACGAGGTATAACTTTAAAATAATCAATCCTTTTAAATATATATCTGGCGGGGGAGGAGGTACACGTAAAATTATGACTAGATCGGTTTTACTAAATGTTATAAGACTCGGGAATTTGAAGAGGAAACACGATCTTCGAATTATTGGAAACCGAAGCGACGTTGGACACTTGCCAATAACTCTTGGTTATAATACAGACGTTCAAAACTTAAGACATGGGTGAAATCGAAGACACGTGTAACAAATCTACGTTCGTTGGCCATTGAATGTGAAGAGCACGACAAACAAAATGACTGCCACTGACTACATACAGGGTAAGACGAAAAAACAAAAGAGTGCAAAATACAAGTCACTAATTAAAATATAATTAGAATATTTGCACAGTAAAATTAAACAAAATCTAATGTACTGGAGATTACGAATTTCTATAAAATTATCTGATTTATATTCTCAAAAGGGGTAGCGACAAAATTAAAAATGTTACTGAAAGATGTATCCTATACCACAGTCGACTTCTGAGCTGGAGTAAACATTTCAATTTCTTAAGAGTTATCGATTCTAAATCACAGACTTTTAAGTATTGCTTTCATTTCATTACCTTCGTAAAAATGTTATATAATCAGGCTTAATAAACACGTTTTTCATATTAAGGGTAAATAATACCCAATTACGTTAGCTCATATGCCAATTGGTGGAACCGTGATAGTCAATCAAATATGTGTCTATGATTTTGTTTGTTTGTTTGTAATTAATCATAAAGCTACACAATGGGCTATTTGTGCTCTGCCCGCCACGGGTATCGAAACCCGGATTCTAGCGTTGTAAGTCCACAGACATACCGCTGTGCCACTGGGGTGGGCACGTGTCTATGAAGCAGACATTTTATTTGGATCCAGGAGTCGCCAAGTTTATAACTTTTTAAACTTTATCTTCTATATCTTGACAAAACGTGCAATTTATTTTAAAATGATACAGGACTAACATTTCCGTATTTGCCTTCTACACCATTTTCTCCCTTCAGCGTTTCGTTAGTTATTCCAATACTGTCTGCCTTTTTGATTAAAGATAAAGACGTGTATTAAAACTAAAAGCCATACTCTATTGATGACCGTCTGAAGATATGATCAGTATGTTGATAATTTGTGAAATATGAATAATGTATATATATGTTGCACTATACAACAACATATTGTTTTTATGGAAAAGGTAATATATTTATCTGTATGATGGTATATGTATAGATATAGTTTTTAATTCAATGCTTTTATTATTCATTCGATTGTTTGGGCATTAATTGCCTGGGGTTTCTTGTTGATGTATGTTTCATGAAAAAGGTCAGTTTCTTAATTGTATAAACTTAAAATAATAATAATCCGTGTTTTCGAGTGCATTCGTAGGCTAATAAACCATTAAAATAAATTTGTAACAGAAGGAGAAATATAAGAATACACCTGTAGACAGGTGCAAGTATCTAGAAACATTAATAACCTAAATCTTAAATACCAACAGTATAACTGCACTGAGTATTAAGAAGATGAAATACAAATGCATGAAACTCAAAATTATTTGACAGCTGTTATAGGACTCGTAACAATAAATAATGGTCTGGTCTGGTGGTTAAGGCGCTCGACTCGCAATCTGAGGGTCGTGGATTCGAATCCCTTTACCGAACATGCTCGCCCTTTCAGTCGTGTGGGCGTTATAATGTAACTCTTATCTGTTCGAATAGTGGGATCTGACCGTCACTCTTATAGCGTAACATAGCCTCAATGTGAGTAGGGCGTTTCTGTGACAACGGGTTGCGAGCCAGGAATTTTTCGGTTCAGAGTCCGGGCGGACTAGTTACTAGGCAATGCCTAGCTCCCCCCAAAAAAGAAGATAAAACTATTTTGGGTAACATAAAGTTTTATCTCTGCTTATTGCTTTTATTTTTCTTGGTCTTAATAACTCTTTCTTGTGCATTGATAGTAAGATTTTGCGAGGACACGTTTTTACAGAATCGTCTACTGACAGTTCATCCCTTTTTTCTTTTACAGCAGATGACAAGGAAGATTCCCAACAATATACAGATAACCCATTTATATAAACGCTGTCATGATGGAATTTACTTTGTCAACTAAATACAGAATGTTACATATACATATATGTATGTCACGATCGGATTTACTTTTCAAACGCTACATGAAATGATATATATATACTATGTTTATATATAATCTAAACGCGTTTGTGTGTGTGTGTGTGCGCGCGCTTTTCTATAGCATTTCAACACATTGTTTGTTTGTTTGTTTGTTTTGGAATTT
>NW_013667852.1:150774-154702 GCF_000517525.1 Limulus polyphemus | reverse complement strand
AGATTGTGAGTCGAGCGCCTTATCCACCTGGCCATCAACACATTGTCTGTAGTAAGTAAATCGTTACCCTTTTATTATTATTATATAATTGTTATCGCTTATTTGTATTGATTCGATTTATAGCCAACAGATATGAAATTGCTCTCAATTATCAAGTTTTGAGTTATACGAAAAGTTTGTTAAAAATCCAAATTTTGAATAATAATTTGGATTTTGTTGTAGTGTTTTACGTCTCAGTTTTCCCTATGAGTAGGTAAAGTTGCATAATAAGTTTTTATTAATGATTTCATTTAAAATGTTCACACGCTTAAGTCTATTCCAAATATATTCCAACACACAGCAGTTATAAGACCGTAAAGACTGTCCGCATTATCTTTCTGGGAAAATGAGGAATGATGAACATAAGTTTACTCTGTAATGTACTATTCTGCGTGTAACTTTTAGATCCAAATGGAGTTTCAATATTGTGCGCCACATTTTAGCATCGGAACCAAACAGCCTTATCATTATTGTTTTAGTAATAACAGGAAAAAACCATTTAGACCATTTCAGACACTGTTATTTTTCCAACTACAAACTCAGCCTCTAATGGAAGAATCATTAAAAGCACTTTAGGAAATAAAAATGTAGACTTCATCAAGAGAATCTTAAAACAAGTCCATTTCTGTCTACTATCCTTATCGACTGAAAACTCGTGGCGAAGAAAGACATTAATTGTAGGTAATACATAAAGAAATACTAGCAACTTGCTTGTTCGCTCTCGCGTCTCTAATCCCCAAATTATCTTTAGCGCCCCACGTGGAAAGTAGTATTGTATCTAGCAACGCTTTATTGCGCAGGGGCGTATGCAGAAATCTATAATAAGGGCGCTACCTTTTGCGAAAAAGGAAATGGGTATCAAAGCGGTATTGGGGGATCGGGGTCGCGACCCATCGGAGATGGTCCAGTTTGATGGTATCTGATGCTGTTTTTCAACCTTTTAAATATGTTTGATAAATATATGAGTGCAGTTTAGGGGATGCGATCGAAACCTCTCCTCCTTTCTACGCGCGTATTACCTGCCTATACACTAATAAAGAGACCTCCGCCAAAAGGTTCTACCATACCTACCACACTAAATACGTGATCAGTTTAATTTGTTGCATTATTTGCTTGTAACCAGGGAAATTGTCACATGTTTACTGCGTGCGTCTATTCGTGGACACATACGTAGTATCATAAACAATGCATTCTTACTGTGTGAGTGTATTAGTGGACACAAATGTAGTATCATAAACAATGCATTCTTACTGTGTGAGTGTATTAGTGGACACGAATGTAGTATCATAAACAATGCATTCTTACTGTGTGAGTGTATTAGTGGACACATATATCATAAACAATACATTCTTACTGTATGAGTGTATTAGTGGACAGATATATCATAAACAATACATTCTTACTGTATGAGTGTATTAGTGGACACATATGTAGTGTCATAAACAATGCATTCTTACTGTATGAGTGTATCAGTGGACACATATGTAGTGTCATAAACAAAGCATTCTTACTGTGTGAGTGTATTAGTGGACACACACATGTAGTATCATAAACAATGCATTCTTACTGTGTGAGTGTATTAGTGGACACATATATCATAAACAATACATTCTTACTGTATGAGTGTATTAGTGGGGTTTATGACACTACATATGTGAAAGCATTCTTACTGTGTGAGTGTATTAGTGGACACATATATCATAAACAATACATTCTTACTGTATGAGTGTATTAGTGGACACATATGTAGTGTCATAAACAAAGCATTCTTACTGTGTGAGTGTATTAGTGGACACGAATGTAGTATCATAAACAATGCATTCTTACTGTGTGAGTGTATTAGTGGACACATATATCATAAACAATACATTCTTACTGTATGAGTGTATTAGTGGACACATATATCATAAACAATACATTCTTACTGTATGAGTGTATTAGTGGACACATATGTAGTGTCATAAACAAAGCATTCTTACTGTGTGAGTGTATTAGTGGACACATGTAATTTCATAAACAATGCATGCTTACTGTATGAGTGTATTAGTGGACACATATATCATAAACAAAGCATTCTTACTGTGTGAGTGTATTGGTGGACACATATATCATAAACAAAGCGTTCTTACTGTATGAGTGTATTAGTGGACACACATGTAGTATTATAAACAATGCATGCTTACTGTATGAGTGTATTAGTGGACATACATGTAGTATCATAAGCAATGCATGCTTACGGTATGAGTGTATTAGTGGACACACATGTAGTGTCATAAACAATGCATTCTTACTGTATGAGTGTATTAGTGGACACATATATCATAAACAAAGCGTTCTTACTGTATGAGTGTATTAGTGGACACATATGTAGTATCATAAACAATGCATGCTTACTGTATGAGTGTATTAGTGGACACACATGTAGTGTAATAAACAATGCATCCTTACTGTATGAGTGTATTAGTGGACACATATATCATAAACAAAGCATTCTTACTGTGTGAGTGTATTAGTGGACACATATGTAGTATCATAAACAATGCCTCAGACAAAAGTTGTATAGTCTGACACTTCAACCAACACACATAATGAGACATTCTAGAATGCTAACGATATTTTATACACGTACAAAATCAAAAAAAGGAAAAAATATTAAAAAATGACACAATTTGCCACTTCGATAGCCTGAAACCACCCGGCGAAACTTATTATCTAATTTTCCTTTAAAGTATGTTTTAATAATTTTCCTCGGGTTTGATTTTCATTTTCCTATTTTTAAACTCATTTATTTTAATTTTCCATCTCTAATTCTTTTTTTTTAATTTTTACATAATGACACTTTTTGTTTTTAGCTAACTTAATTTTGCTTTACGTACTTTTTGAAAATTTTTCCTATAATCTTTTATTTTTGTTTATTAATTTTTTCAACAGAATGTGCTATGTCATTACTCTAAGCTGTTAGAACGAGAAAAGTACCGCGAAATTCCCTTTACATTTACAGGATTATCCCTGACAGATGTGCGATGTCGATGTTTATTATAAAGCTACACAAAGGGCTCTCTGTGCTTTGCCCACCACGGGTATCGAAACCCGGTTTCTAGGAGTATAAGTCCGCTAGTGGGGAGGGCAGAGGTGTTCGTTACGATTGTCTTTCATTGCGTAAAATAATAATAACATTTTCATAAAATTATATGTATATATAGATGGATATAGATACATGATAACATTTGTTTATTAAAAATATATTTTTCATCCTTTACTAGGCATATTATTAAGTTCAAAAATTTCAGAATTTACAATGGATATTCTGTAATGAATATTGTATCTGATATTCTAAAAAAAATTAGCCTCAAATTTATATGTTAAGATTAACTACAATCTGTTATATCAATATATATACCTAAAAGCTTAACATGTATATGGTCTATCGTTACTTGAGTTTTTACAATACTGTCTTGAAAAACATATTCCTTGTATGATGATAATGGAAGATAGGGGATGAGAGGCAATCATAACGTAGTTCTGTTTGTGATATTCTGTAACCCTTCTCAACCAATCCTATCAACTACCATTAATGGAGGTGGGATATCAGAACACAACCAATCCTCTCAACTACCATTAATGGAGGTGGGATATCAGAACACAACCAATCCTCTCAACTACCATTAATGGAGGTGGGATTATCAGAACACAACCAATCCTCTCAACTACCATTAATGAAGGTTGGTTATCAGAACACAACCAATCCTCTCAACTACCATTAATGAAGGTGGGTTATCAGAACACAACCAATCCTCTCAACTACCATTAATGGAGGTGGGATATCAGAACACAACCAATCCTCTCAACTACCATTAATGAAGGTGGGTTATCAGAACACAACCAATCC
>NW_013667852.1:144487-150024 GCF_000517525.1 Limulus polyphemus | reverse complement strand
GACTGTCATATGAACAGCTAACTTTATTTATTACGGCATGATAATAATAAGAACTGACTGTCATATGAACAGCTAACTTTATTTATTACGGCATGATAATAATAAGAACTGACTATCACATGAACAGCTAACTTTATCTATTAGGGCATGATAATAATAAGAAGTGACTGTCATATGAACAGCTAACGTTATTTATTACGGCATGATAATAATAAGAAGTGACTGTCACATGAACAGCTAACTTTATCTATTTGGGGCATGATAATAATAAGAACTGACTGTCATATGAACAACTAACATTATTTATTAGATCATGATAACAAGATGAACTGACTGTCATATGAACAGCTAACGTTATTTATTAGGGCATGATTATTAGTATAACTGACTGTCATATGAACAGCTAAAGTTATTTGTTAGGGCATGATAATAAGAATAACTGACTCATATGAACAGCTAACGTTATTTATTAGGGCATGATGATAATAAGAACTGACTGTCATATGAACAGCTAACGTTATTTGTTAGGGCATGATGATAAGAAGAACTGACCGTTCTATGGAAAGCTAACATTATTTATTAGTGCATGATAATAAGAAGAACTGACTGTCCTATGAACAAATAACATTATTTATTACGGCATGACAACAAGAATAACTGACTGTCATATGAACAACTAACATTATTTATTACGGCATGACAACAAGAATAACTGACTGTCATATGAACAGCTAACATTGTTTATTAGGGCATGATAATAAGATGAAGTGACTGTCATATGAACAACTAACATTGTTTATTACGGCATGACAACAACAATAACTGACTGTCATATGAACAGCTAACTTTATCTATTAGGGCATGATAATAATAAGAACTGACTATCATATGAACAGCTAACGTTATTTATTAGGGCATGATAATAAGAAGAACTGACTTTCATATGAACAGCTAACTTTATTTATTAGGCCCAATCATTATTATCATGCTCCTCCAGTGAAGTAGCGGTAAATCTGAAGGCTTATAATGCTAAAAACCGGGCAACTGAACCTGAGGTGGGCACAGCATGGATAGCCCATGGTGTAGTTTTGTGCTTAATAACAAACAAACGTGGGGGGCGTTATAATGTGACGGACACTCCCACTATTCGCTAGTAAAAGAGTAACACAATAATTGATGGTGGGTGTGTTGACTAGCTGCCTTCCCTCTAGTCTAGCAATGCTAAATTAGGGACGGCTAGCACAGATATCCCTTGTGTAGCTTTGCGCGAAATGAAAAACAAACAAGCAAAAACAAACATAACCTAATAAACAATGTCAACTGTTCATATGACAATCAGTTCTTATTATTATCATAAGTAACAGCGTAAATAAAAATTAATAAGGTATTTTAAATAATAATTTCGTGAGACTTCTCCATTGCTGTTTTATTCCTCTCATTTAGGAGTCTCCGACCATATGTCCTTCAGGGAACAAGTCAAAACTTGTTTTCTAACTTTATTCCGTAATGTAAAAAAAAAAATAATATATATATATTAAGATATTGTGATCCCTGGTGGAAAAATAGAAAAGAATTCAAGAAATTCCCTTTCAAGTCACAAAAAGTGAGATTACGTTATCATGTTTTTGTTTCTAGTCTGATATTTTATTACAGAATGCAATTTGCTTTAAAGGGTTGTAAAAGAGATCCAAATCCCTCCGAAGCAAGTGACAATGTACATAAGATTAACCTGTTTTACTGAAGTACTCAGAGAAACACTCTTGGCCTAAGAAAGAATGAGAAAAAAACACCTTGAGAATTTTTAGAAGAAACCATTAATAAAATGGTACTAAAAGGAAACGAGAAATCACATCAACTGTATATTTCTCTACTTCATATAGTCAAATTGTGCATGAGGGATTAATGTGGAATACCTCACAAACGTTTTAGAATTTGATGGTTACAAAAAATAGCGGTACGTTAAGAACTTTGAAATAAATCTTGAATCTCATCCGGGACTTTATACTTTCCAAACGTTTCTACCAACTTGAAGTTTGTCATAAAGATTATATGTACTTATCGTGAAATAGAATGCTTTTAAATAAATGCTGGATTTTTTTTTTCCACTATTTTACCAACGAATAGTGGGATTGACCGTCACATTATAACGCCCCCACGGCTGAAAGGGCGAGCATGTTTGGTGTGACAGGGATTCGAACCCGCGACCCTCAGATTGCGAGTCGAGTGCCTTAACCACCTGGCCATGCCGGGCCTGCAGTGAAGGCCCAAGAGTTGGCGGTGGTTGGTGATGACTAGCTGTCTTCCCTCTACTCTTACACTGCTAAATTAGGGACGGCTAGCGCAGATAGCCCTCGTGTAGCTTTGCGTGAAATTCAAAACAAACAAACAAACGAGACTGTTAATATCTTTAAATAGAGATCCCGCTAACTTCATTGCTCAAAACAATGCTAATGTTTGTGATTTATTGAATTTAGTTATTAGAAATCTATATTTTCAATGTCTTTAGTTGAGTTTCTTCAACTTATAAATATTCTTCAAAATGTTGCATAAAACGATAACATTTTAACATGCACCTGAGGAATGACATTAGTCCGAAAGTGGTGTAATTAAGATTTTCTTGGGTGTTGTAAACTTGACCAAATTTATTTCATTTTCAATGCAGCATACCGCTATGTTTTGACAGTTTCATAAAAGTAATTAACTTTATTTATTAGCCATAACGAGTAGCCCATTATCAGAAATATCCTACTGACTGTAATCGCAGTTTAGATGTCGCTGTTAAAAACGTGCATTAATAGTAAGCGCAGCATCCACTTCGTTACCTAAGATTGTTAGATGTCACGATAGTGCTGTGTACACTGAGAATAAAATGTTCCAGAAGTATTGAGTATAGACTGAACACTTATAGTTATAAATGGTTTACCTCTTTATATGGGATGCACACAGTTATGATCGCAATATGTACATCTTTACCAGAAAAGAACTAGTAATGATATTGCACCGGGTAGCTCCTTATGAAAGAATTAAATATGTACACTTTTTATCTAACAGGTACTAGAAATGACACCGCACCAGGTAGCTCCTTATGAAAGAAATGAATATGTACATCTTTATCAAACAAGTACTAGAAATGACACCGCATCAGCTAGTTCCTTATGAGGGCATTGAGAGCAATCGTGGCCACTACTGAGAAATTCCATTGTTACCAGAAAAGTACAAAAATCATTCCAAGATGAATTACAAAATTATCACCAAACCTTAAGAAGACGTTGCTACAAAGGAGCTACTCTTGTTACTGTACAAGTAAAATAAAGCATAACAGGTGGTGATTCCATTGACAAAAGAAACGTGCAAGAAATCTCGGGAAAAAGTGTAATAAAACATGTTACCAAAAATGTACAAGCCAACATAACAAGATACTAGTGTATGTAAGAAATGTTATCATTGCCCACCAATACGAAACTACAGACCCTATCCCTGCCTGAGATGTGTTAAACTTTATGTGTGGTAGTTTGAGTTGCTAAGTAAACGCAATGGCTAGAGGGCTAACTATTTAGCTAATTTGGAAAAGCACTTGTCTGACGTGCGATAAATTCAGGGTTCAATCCCGCTTATGAGAGATGAAAAACTGGTGTCCATCGTGGGGCTGTCCCACGACCTTGATATAAGGCCCGAGGACAGATCTTGTTTGTGAGAATGGAATGATTTGGTAGTTTGGGTTTTTAAAATGCACCTTATTTGTGGTTGTTGGTGGGTTAACCCTATCAGTCAATTGGTGGAACACTTGCCTGGCGTGAGAAAGGTAAATGTAAATGTAAATAAAGCAAGAACGTACAAAAGAAAAATAAGGGAATGTTAATTGTAATGCGCTAGAAGAAAAATGTAGTGGATTTCATTATGCCAAAAAGCTATAGCAACACATGGCAAGAGTAATTCTGTCATTGCCTGAAACGTGGCAGAAAACATTACAACTCAATTTTCACGGGATGAGAAACATTTTTGTCACTATGAAATAGGCTATTTGAAGGAGTTTCAATACTTAGCATAGAAGCACAGGAGGATATGGCAAGGTATAATATAGCATCACCAGTACATTTAATTAGGTACGATGAATTATATTTATACTAATTTTTTACCTAAGTTTACGAACAAATAGAGAAAAGACTAAATTCTTTATAAAGAACTCTTAAAAAAGGGGTGTATGATTCATAGATGTTAGAATATATGACACGGAAGTTTCCAGCTTTACTAATGGAAAATGAAAAGACATTAAAAGAAAAGTTAATGTGTCACTAAATAATGACAAAAGAGATTTCATCCTTACTAAAGAAGTTTGAAAAGACATGACAGATAAGATCCCTTCGTTACTAGAGAGGTAGAAGTAAATATAGAAAGAGAAAATTTAACTTCACTGGAGATTTATAAGAAGGGCACAAGAAGGGAAATTTATCTTTATCAAGAAACAAAAAAAAGCTGTCAGATGAGATTCCTAGAAAAGTACAATAAATTCTACTGTTGCCACATAAATATGAAAGTAGGTTTGTCGAAATTAATTACATCACTCTAAGATAAGTGCAAGAAGGTACGTCAAGCATATCCAATCATAACGATATAAATGTAAAGAAAAGTGATAAAACAGGCAGCTTAAATATTTTTATCAACGAATCCCTAATGAAGATTCTATTGTCATAAGGGATTTGTTAGAAATCTTGGAAGCAAAACTCCCCGTTAATGCAGAAGTCTGCCAGAAGACACAGAATTCTGGAGCTAAATATCATGGACACAGTGTGTAAACAGTATAAACAGTAAGAACTGATTAGAACGTGTACACTGAAATTCCAATAACCGAACGTCTATATTGTAGCGTGAGAATTGACCTACAAAAATCATGAACGGAGTTGTTTCATCGTTACGGGTCCGGCATGGCCAGATGGAGGCGTTATAATGTGACGGTCAATCCCATTAATCATTGGTAAAAAGAGTAGCCCAAGAGTTGGCGGTGGGTGGTGTTACGTATTAGAATTTCGAATATTCCGAAGCCGAGTTAACTGATAATTTAAATTTAATAGTTAAATTGTACTTTGGATTTAGTATTTAAATATATGCTGATATATTAGTGAATTTGTAATATTTGTCAACAAGATTGATACACAGTATTTCTTTTGCAACAGAAATAGGTTTTAATATACATACAACAGTACAATTTACAGTAACAATTATTACAAATAGTTATTACAAATAAAGATTTATAAACAAAAGTTTCACAAACTTACAAACAATATAGAATATTCTTTCTAGTTTGGAACTCCCTCGATATCTTATCGAGGTTTTACGATGAGCGAGATAATTACGAGTTGATGTAGGTACGATTCGCCGGGAAGCTAGCTAGCTTTGTCCTTTGCTACACATGTTAAGCTCTCCACGGTGAATTTATATGTTTTCGTAAAAAATACTAATGTCCGATGAGAATTCATTGAAGTTAAACGATTTGTAAATTTATAAATATTCCTGATCAAATATCTTAAGTTTTCGATTAT
>NW_013667852.1:138516-144087 GCF_000517525.1 Limulus polyphemus | reverse complement strand
ATACATATATTGTTGATTCTTACTCTCAAGAATCTCTACAACTTTGGAGAATAGGCTGGAGTGTCGCAATACATATCTGACACTACAAGCTATGCATGTTTTTAAATATAAACTTAATCTAAACAAACGTTGATATAGTAACAAATTCGTTAGAGTGGTGATGACTAGCTGCCCTCCCTCTAGTCTTTCCCTCGTGTAGCTTTGCGCAAAATTCATAACAAACCGAATCATCGTTACGAATTAGTGGCTGTAGAAACGAGCTTTATTGTACAGAAATGAAAAATATAAAGAAAAGGTTCCATCGTCACAATAGCTTTGATCTTGTAGCTCACATTCTATACAATTTTGTTATGAAGTATATAAATTCATTATTAGGTTCCATCGTCACAACAGCTTTGATCTTGTAGCTCACATTGTATATAATTTTGTTATGAAGTATATAAGTTCATTATTAGGTTCCGTCGTCACAATAGCTTTGATCTTGTAGCTCACATTGTACACAATTTTAGTATGAAGTATATAAGTTCTTTATTAGGTTCCGTCGTCACAATAGCTTTGATCTTGTAGCTCACATTGTATATAATTTTGTTATGAAGTATATAAGTTCATTACTAGGTTCCGTCGTCACAATAGCTTTGATCTTGTAGCTCACATTGTACACAATTTTAGTATGAAGTATATAAGTTCTTTATTAGGTTCCGTCGTCACAATAGCTTTGATCTTGTAGCTCACATTGTACACAATGTTTGGATTCACAGATCACATTTCGAAATGAATTAAAGCTCGTAAAAACTAGGTTTTAGTTATAAAGATGACTTGGAAAAAATAAACATATATACCAAGTAAGATAGAAGATATACTTCAGAAACAAAATACTTTATATTATATAACCGTTTATCCTAGTGTACTAAAACATATTTCGTACCACCCTCGTTGAATCACGTTTAGCTTACACAATAACTCCAGAGTACTATTTAACTGTCACTAATGGTTATTTAGGCTCCATAGTTTATTTCCAAACCGACAGCGATATTTTTGTTAACGATACTTTTGTTGATAAATCATCAGTATCATTGTTTGTGTTGTTCTTTCGTGGTATCCATAATGTTAGGCCAAAATTCCCACTTTCCAAGGCAAAACTTAGAGTTTATTTTAATTGTTTTGGTGTGAATTTGGGACTTAAGGGACATTTATAATTTTCTTAAGGTATTTTTTCCAAACCACTGCAGTAGAAACTTTAAACACATAAAAATGAATAAATTCACAGACATGACTTCATTTTCTTCTTTTTCTATTTACAATTGGCCCGGCATATCCAGGTGGTTAGGGCGCTCGACCCACAATCCAACTAAACATGTTCGCCCTTTCAGCCTTGGAGTCGTTATAATCTGACGGTCAATCCACTATTCGTTGGCATAATAGTAGCCCAAGAGTTGGCGGTGTTTGGTGATGACTAGCTGCATTTCCTCTAGTCTTTCACTGCTAAATTAGGGACGGCTAGCGCAGATAGTCCTCATGTAGCTTTGCGCGAAATTCAAAAACAAACAAACAAATTTATGATAAAAAGTTTGTAACGACAAATGGCGCCCTTCGTAATTAGAGCATCAGTATATTCACAATAATATTCCAACATTAATCAGTGTGAACTTATTTTTTTCTATTTACAGTTACATACTTCCTACGCATTAAAAGGGTGATATGGTTATTCATTTTATGTGTGCTGATGATCAAGATGAAGATTCACTGGAAAAAATCGCTTGAAACAAAACCTGCAGAGTTGAGTAAGCTTTATTAAAATAATTTTTAATATCGCTATGGAAAGATATATGTCAAAAACACATTTTGATGTTATTTGTCTTTTTTTTTTTTAGGTACTGGGATGTCAGTGACGAAAATTGATCGATTTTGAGAAGGATATGCAACAGCCCTTTCCAGTTCATAATAATTATGCACTCAGTTCACAAAGGTGTTTTCAGATCAAGGATTTAGAAGTAATAAGATGAGTCGCTCCTGTACTTAATGGCATTGGAAAACAAAGAATGTGGATCAATTTTGAAACCTAATACCATCCAGAACAAGACCTGCAACAAGTCGTATTTTTCGCTGTGATGAACAAAGAATGGGGTTTTGCAACAGTTGAGAACCTTATGAACACAAATATCAGTGTCAAAAACCGTTCACATGTCCAAGGTAATAGTGCAGGACACAACTAAGAAGAATTTCCGTCTAATCAAATGGCCAAACACAGCACCTGTAGATTTCTGTGCGATCGGACTGTTGAAAACATTTGTAGGGAAATCGTCATCTTCTTATACAAGATGGATCACGGAAAGCTGAATAGAGGTGGGAAATGCTCTGAACATGAAAGCCTTACGATGGAGCCTTTTGCAGTGTAAGCTAATATGCAGGACAATTGCCTAGATGCACGGTTGTCAGATAGAGCATGACCGTACGTGGCAGTGACGATTGTAACAACGTGGTGAGGTTACACAGTCGCTTCAATATAACGTACTCAATTTCTGGATAGCGAAAAAACATCAAATAGATATTTAAACAAAACATGTAACAAACAAACAGCTTTATATAATTACGTATCTCGGTAAACGGCATACGAAATTTTGGAATTCGCTGAAAACTTATAACTTTTTTGGAATCCTCTTTTTTTGTACAAATGTTTAAGGAATTTTAGGGACATTCGAAAGGCTGCATATATATAATGTCTGCTCATTCCATATATAGCTATATAGTATATGAATATGACATAACTCAATAATCTCTCGCTACTAACTTATAGAAAATATGCAGCAACGCCAACAAGTGTTAATTTTTGATGAATTTTGAACATGGCTATCCGAAGACGTTTTGCGATAGCCGTCCCTAATTTCGAACTGATATACTAGAGGAAAAGCAGCTTGTCAACATTACCCGCCGTCCACTCTTAGGCTACTCTTTGCTAACGAATAGTGGGATTGATGTCACATAGTAACGCTTCCACGGTTGAAAGAGGGAGTATGGTCGGTGACAAGTTTCGATCCCCGACCCGCAGGGAGTGAGCCAAACGCTGTAACAGGAGTAACTAGTAAATCAGAAACATAATTATTTGTACTCTAATTTTAGAGTTATTATCGTTACTATTTTTTTTACCAGGTCTCTAAAATATTATCTAAATAGTTTATAAAAGTTCTTAAACTTCAGTAACTAAAAGAATTTTGATAAGATACACGTCGATTGGGATTTTAAAGAACTTCGATCTTTCTAAAAATATCACCTACATTTGATCTTTTCTCTACAGTTTACGGAGATACAACGCTACAATCCAGGGTTCGATTCCCCGTGGTGGTCATAAAAGATAGTCCAATGTGGCTATGCTATCAAAAAACTATAACAAATAGCAATTTATTTGCCATCATATACACGAGGGTTAATTTTTACATTCATGGAGCCAACATAGATGTCTTTTTTTTTCACCTCCATTTTATCATATGTCCTTTTTTGGATGTTAGAGTCATGGTTTCACTGTTGACGGCTTTTTTTTTTCTCTTGCTAAAAAAAACAACAGATTATTTACATAATTAAACCGTAGTATTATATAGGTACAGGTTTTGGTTTTGATCGAGGCTTCCGTTTTTTACATACTGGAATCACAGTCCTTAATATTCCTGTTAACTAGCGCCATCATTCGAGTATTAAAATCAAACACGAATAGTGCAATACATGTGCATATTGCATTAATATATATTGTATTTAGTTTTTGTTTTATTTTACGAATCAATGACACAGTTTATATTGTACTTATACTAGTCTGTTGATACTCATTTGAAATGCCCCCCAAAAATTAATTTGTTCCTTCTTTTGATATTTCAGAATTTTAGCAACAATTCCTGGAAAATTACAAAAGTGCGTCAAGAACAAACATCCTTTATTTGCACATCTATTACTTTTGAACTAATCATGCTAATTTTAAACTATCTTTACGTCTAATTTCATTATGCTCGACGTATTTCTTATTTGTTTTGTTATCAAACTTTTCCGTAACATTCGACACGATTTCAGCCAAAATATCTTGTTCTTTTCTGCGAACTTGATGAACACTTATCCAAAACTTAACGACAACAACCAGCTGGAGAAGTTTCTTTAACAAAATTTGAGATGAAAGACTTTCGGTTTACGAAGTAAAGAAAAAAAAAGTTGTCTTTGTAATTAAACACAAAGCTACACAATGGGCTATCCGTGTTCTGCCCACCACGGGTATCGAAACCCAGATTCTAGTGTTGTAAGTCCGCAGACATACCGCTGTGCCACTAAGGGGGGGCCCAAAAAAAAGAGAGTAAATCTGAAATGTTAAAAGTTCTTGGAAAATAATTAATTATTAAAAATATACTGTTGTACTAATTTATTTCTTCTCATTATCGACCAGGAACAACTATCAATACAGTTCCAAATGTACAGAGAACGGAAATTTCAGCATACCATTATTTTGTTATTGCTGACAATTTTTTGCCGAAATTTCCTCTCATAACAAAGCCGTCAGGAATCATATATCGAAATATATCCTGATTTTTCTTTCACTTTGCAAGCGGCTCGGCACGGTCAGGTGGTTAGTGCGCTCGACTCGCAATCTGCGAGTTCGAATCCCCGTCACATCAAACATGCTCGCCCTTTCAGCCATGGGGACTTTATAATGTGACGGTCAATCCCACTATTCGTAGGTAAAAGAGTAGCCCAAGAATTGGCGGAGGGTGGTGATGACTAGCTGCCTTCCCTCTAATCTTACACTGCTAAATTAGGGACGGCTGGCGCAGATAGCCCTCGTGTAGCTTTGCGCGAAATTAAAAAACAAACAAACAAACACTTTGCAAGCAGTGTGTTGTTGTAATATTAGTCTGACTTGTTTACCTCAGGTGTTGGTAAATTAAGATAAAATAAACATGTGTAGCTTGAGGCTTTCGTTCATTTAGTTTTGATTGAATAAATCCAGAAACCTCTGATGATATTCAAACCACAAAGCTCTTTATTATGTAATTGTGGCTTCTACAGCATAGTTAAAATAATTATCTTGTCTTGGGAAAGAGGATCTTGCTATTATGAAGATGTTTAATTTAAATAAATAAAGTTATTTTAGTTAAAATAAGAATGACTTACACTTTATGCACTAAAACAGGCCGGTTTGGATAACAGTACTAAATTGGAGTTCCTTTCTAGCACAAGATTTTCAGGACGAATAATATTACCCATATATGTATGGTGTTTTAAGTTGTTCTTTACTTGTATTTATATAGCCATTTGACGGATATCACCATTAATCCTTAGGATTAATTTGTTTTCTAAACCATTCAGCAAATAAAGTGCTTCAAATATGATAATGTTTTTATTTAATCATCAAAATTATGAGTTTCAGAACAAAAGAAATGTAAAGCCCAGTCTATCATTCGATTTCCTTCTTGTCACCGGTTTCGACTGGTTTCAAGGTAATCCATCCATCATTTTTTGACAAGAGCAAATGGACAATAAGGCTGGGCTATATAAAGTATTGATATGTATAGTGTTCAATTTGTCCTTTCCTCAACACAA
>NW_013667852.1:137229-137870 GCF_000517525.1 Limulus polyphemus | reverse complement strand
GATATGTAGCATCAATAGACAATAAGGCTGGGCTATATGAAGTATTGAAATGTATAGTGTTCAATTTGTCCTTTACTCACCATAATAAACCCATGTTTACATACGTGTTTGAATGACATGTAGCATTAATAGACAATAAGGCTGGGCTATATGAAGTATTGATATGTATAGTGTTCAATTTGTCCTTTACTCACCATAATAAACCCTATGTTTACATACGTGTTTGAATGATATGTAGCATCAATAGACAATAAGGCTGGGCTATATAAAGTATTGAAATGTATAGTGTTCAATTTGTCCTTTACTTACCACAGTAAACCCATGTTTACATACGTGTTTGAATGACATGTAGCATCAATAGACAATAAGCCTGGGCTATATGAAGTATTGAAATGTATAGTGTTCAATTTGTCCTTTACTCACCATAATAAACCCATGTTTACATACATGTTTGAATGATATGTAGCGTCAATAGACAATAAGCCTGGGCTATATGAAGTATTGATATGTATAGTGTTCAATTTGTCCTTCACTCATCACAATAAACCTATGTTTACATACGTGTTTGAATGATATGTAGTATCAGTAGACAATAAGGCGGGGCTATATGAAGTATTGATATGTATAGTGTTCAATTTGTC
>NW_013667852.1:123812-136286 GCF_000517525.1 Limulus polyphemus | reverse complement strand
TAAACCCATGTTTACATACGTGTTTGAATGATATGTAGCATCAATAGACAATAAGGCTGGGCTATATAAAGTATTGATATGTATAGTGTTCAATTTGTCCTTTACTCACCACAGTAAACCCATGTTTACATACGTGTTTGAATGACATGTAGCATCAATAGACAACAAGGCTGGGCTATATGAAGTATTGATATGTATAGTGTTCAATTTTATCTTTTACTTACCACAATAAACCTATGTTTACATACGTGTTTGAATGATATGTAGCATCAATGCTGCTAGCTTATTCTTCTAAATTATTCAGCATACAAGCTCTTTAAAACAATGTATTTTTTCCTCATCTTATCACCAAACTTATTGCGATATTCCGGCGACAAGCAGCAAATCTAATGATATACTGGCCTTTACTTTTGTTTTTTGTTCCGAAGTTTGTAATTTTGGTGATGAAAGAAACATTACTGTACCATACATAACTTTATGCAAGGTATACAAAGGCTGTGGCATAAAATTCGTCCGCCAATTGGTCATAGTTAAATTTACGGATTTACAACGCTAAAATACGGGGTTCGATTCCCCGCGGTAAACAGAATGCAGATAACCCACTGTGTAGCATTGAACGACAAAAACAACAGCAACGACTTGAAATTCACCCATAAAATACAATTTTAATATTTTGAAAATTTTAAACCTGTGTCGACATTTTTATTGAAAAAGCTTGAAAAAAAATGTTAAATTATGTAAAAGTTGTAAAAATCTGCAAATCACGTTTCAGTAAAAATGTAGATATCACGAAACATTAATAATGATAATTTCTAGACATAAAAGGTTCTCATAGTTCCTTTATTTTCGTCTCCCGATGGGACAGCAATACGTTTAGGGACTTATAACGCTTAAATCCGGGGTTCGATTCCTACGGTAGATACAGCAGGAAGCTCAATGTGGCTTTGCTCTAAAAACAAACAAAACGTTTATATATAAACTTTAATCATGGAAAATGTTTCTCGTTAGTAGAGGCTGATACATTTTCAAATTGTAAAAACAGACTTTTAAATAGCCGTGTTGTTTAGCAATCTACAACTCTTAATTATTATGTATTATATCAAGAATAGGAACGTTTATAAACGCAGATAATATTCGTACACTACACAAACAGAGAATAGAACACTAAATCATTACAACCAAGAAGACCGAGTGTTCTTTACAGCCAAGAGTGTTGAGTATTCTTTTTTCATTACCGTATCATGATCAAAGATCCATAAAAAAACATTGCGATAATCTTTTGTCACTTTTAAACGTTGATTATTATTTAGCTAACTAAATTAAAATTATAATACCTTTTTATTTAACATTTTCCGTTAACCTATTCTTGCGGCTTATAAAGGAGATAATTTCAGCTAGTAGTTTGTATTTGTCCTCTCATCGTGAAATCCGCCACAAAATGATTTGAGAAATGAACGTACTAAGGTAAAAAAAAGTATCTTTAATGAAGTGCGTTTACTGCATCAGATAAGAAGCTAGACAAAAACCGTATTACTGATGGTGGATAATGCCGCTGGGTCATCACATGCGTAACCAAGTTATTAGCGTGCCCGAACCGTGAACCCAACGATTCATGGCTCTCGACCCGTTACCTATAGACTCGCTCCGCTCTTTGATCTGTGGGTGCATTATAAGAATGAAGGTAAAATCCTAATATTCGGTGACACAGGAGTACCTCAGGAGAGGCGATGGGTGCTGTGGACTAGCCACCTTCCTTCCAGTTCATCAATTCGAAATTAGGGACGGCTATGGGCAGATATCTCTATACAGTCACTTTGCGCGAAATTCTGAAACAAGCAGACTCGCAGCCAGCTACCAGAGATGGTGTCGATACCAAGACCGAGATCAACCTTTATGAAAGCATGATCCTATCAGACATGCATTGTATAATCAACATTTTACATTCCAGATTTAGGATAAAACGCTAGTCTTAGGAGCTAGAAGATATATAACAAAAACAATCCACCTACTTTGATTGTTTCCTTCAAATACAAACTGAATAGTTTGGTTAAGACTATTGAACTGATTACGAATAGTTTAACCATGTGAAACGGCCAAATCTAGTAAAATAATAAAGTTCTAGGTTCTAAGTATTTCTACGTTATGCAAAAAAAAAACAACATTTTCAAAGCTGGCAACTGCATTTGAAACAGGTGTATTTGTAGGTTTTCAAAATCCCGTAAATACAACTTCCGTTTTCATCTTGAACGCAGTACTAAATCATTTTCAAACAAAATTAACGAACTTTGTTCTATACGTCTTTCAAATATATTTCACAGTCCTTTGTGTTACATCAAAGGCGTACAAGCGAGCCAGGCCAATTTGTCTAAAGTTCGTCTTTTCGACCCAGACCTACTGTAAATTTCATTATACATACTTCTAGTTTATATAATAAGACTTTATACACTGGCGTCCTCTAAAAAATATTATATTTCAAGCTAAAAATAATTGCATTCAGATTATTTGTAAAATATTCACTTTCTCATAAGTTTAAAAAATATTACAAAATAATTTAAAGACTTTACTAATTTCAAAATTACTGTAACAATTAAATTAAAGTATATATATTTAATAGATCCAATTATATATGAATAAAGTGCTTTTATTACAAATTGTTCAATATATACTTTTGTATGTTTTACTGTATATTTATTTTACTGTAGCTGTATGTGCCAACAAATACCTGATCATGCCAGCAAAGATGTTGTATTTTTACATAATGTAAACTATATCAAGAAATACTTTTATGATTTAAGATGTAAGATGTAAGAGAATCTTATTGTCCAGAATATTTCGTTCTTTCAGTTAAAGGCGAGAGTAAGTTTATGCAAATTTGCAAATTAAAACTAAACGTAGAGTTCAAAGAAAACCTGTAAAAAACAGTGGGCCTGCATAAAAAAAAACTCAGCAGGGTTTCATAGCGTATCTTAGCTTTTATCACTTACTTAGGCCCATAGAATCTTAACAATTTATGTTGATGACAAGTTTTAAAACTCTTCCTAAGATATTTCAAACTTGCTCTATAGTAGTAACTAAGTATTCAGTTTTAAGTTAAATATATATATATATACGTTTTTCTATATTATTATGAAAGGCTACAGTAGAATAACAACGGCCGCCTTAAAACTTACCCTAAGCTTACACGCTGTTATAAGATTCTCAGAAGATCAAAGTACTTTGCTCATTGAAACGATAAAGGAAATTTCATTCTATTTTTCCAAAGAAGATACTTGATTCAAAAATGACATATCATGTGGAAAAATCAGAGCAATATATCACGCTTAATTGATTTTTTTCCAATGTTAAAAGTTTTTTTAAACTATCAAGTCACATTTCCCAAATAGCTAACAAGAAGATAAAAAGGTTAACGATATGTTAAAATTTTTATTTTATCCCGAAAAATAAAGCCCCCTTGAAAACTATAATAATTGTTTGTTTGTTCTTAAGCACAAAGCTATACAATGAGCTATCTGTGTTCTGCTCAGTGCGGGTATCACGATCCAATATTTAGCGTTATGAGCCTTCAGACTTACCGCTGACAAAATAGAATTAATACTAGTTATTACACTTTTTAACCAAGTATTTTCAGGAATGATATAACATAAAACCAAAAACTCTGAACTCCCAAATAGCTCTAAAGTGGGGCTATAGTTCCCACATAACTCTGTTTGTTTATTTGTAGTTAATCACAAAGTTATACAATGGGCTATCTGTGCTCTGCCCACCAGGAGTATCGAAACCCGATTTCTAGCGTTCTAAGTCCGCTGACACTGCTGTGCCACTGGGTGGGGGGGGGACATAGTTCTGATATAATAATACGTTCGTGATATTAACTGACTATCCATTCAGACTTTTGGAAGGAAATGAATACAGAGGGAAGCTATTTCTTGGAGACTGGTCTATAGCTAAAAATAAAACGTGATTTATCCCTTCTTGCCTAGCAATTCCCAATTCTGTTAAAATCCAACGTCACTCGCATTGTATATAATACCGTGAGCTCTAGCTTATTTAAACGTTATTCACTTTACTCTGTCCTTGAGGAGGAGGGATGATAATATTCGAAATTGCTGGCTATACACGAGATATTTATATGGCGCATCTGTTTGAGACTTATGTGTTGATTCGTAACATTGAAAGAAAAATAACTCATACTCTAAGACAATCTATAAAAGTTAAGTGATCCGTACAACATGCAAAGAAATATTACATCACACCTTTAGATTAAAAACATTTAATATATTTTTACAAATTATAGAAATGGCTCGTATAACTAACTCAATTAACTTTCTGGAAACTAAATTTAACTGGCCAATTATAATTTCTTTTTAAATTTCAAAATTTCTGGTTTAGAAACAAAGTTTATAGCTTTGTGTTTTTGTACTCTAACATCATAACATAGAAAAGGGTTCACATTCAGATCAGTTGTTTAAACGACTCTCATCAAAAGGAATTTTTAACTTTTTCCCCCATCGCAATCAGTGTAATACAAGGACATCTAGCGACTGTATGTGCAACCTTCCTGTACTTTTTTTTTTATCGGATATCGAAGATATATTAAACAGAAACGCATTGTATGAAAAATATACTTGACCAAGACTGAAAAATTAGCTTCCAAGTGAATACTATTCATAACTATTTGGATTAGAGTTGTATTTTTCCAATATCCTAATGAATGAAACAAAATCTTACGATTTAAAAAAGATATTGTTTCAAACATCTTGATGAAATATTCTTCAGTTAATAAAATGTGTTGATCTAAAAATTATTAACATTACTTGTAAACAAAACATATCTCTCATTAGAAATCTGATAAAGCCCTCTACTGGTTCTACATATAACTAATGTAACCAGTGTATCTAACCAGTGTGGGTCGTACATTGTACAGTTTTACAATTAATATAATTATATTTGATTGTATCACAATCATTGTTCAACCTTTTTTTACCTTTGTATAATTGTCACAATTTTGCTTTTTTCAAGTGTATAGTGCAAGTAAATATTAATGAAACAATACTATAAATCTTTTAGTTTCAATTTAAACGTTTATTGTCTTCCTAGACATATATTAAGTATCAGATCATGAAAATATTTTATGCAACGTAGCTAATTTAGTCATTTTGTTCTACGTGTATAGTTTATAGAGAAAGGACTCCCAGTGGCACAGTGGTATTTTTGCGGACTTAGAACGCTAGAAACCTGGCTTCGATACCCGTGGTGGGCAAAGCACAGATAGCCCATTGTGTAGCTTTGTGCTTAAACAACAAACAAACTTATAGAGATATATACAAGAGTGAGGCTGTTCGCCACTAGGGTTTTTATAAAGTAGAGATAAAACAATAAGTTGATAGATAGTCTGTCAGTTCTTTCTGTTATCAAATTTTTGTGTTGTTTGTTTTCACAATTTACTGTCACTTCAGAAAGATTCTAAGAAAGAACATATTATACCAAACATTGTGTGGCTTGAATAATAGGGAGAAACACAGCATGAAGATGGGATATCTATCGTTACCTGAATGAAAAGCGACCACGTGGTATGCCTTGAGCACAATGTTTCTAAGGAATTTAAATCACCAGAGGATGATAGACAACAACAATAATAACATAATATAAAAAGAATCTCCACGTTATGCATGTCATGGCAGAGAAAGATAATGTTTTTCACTCTGCCATTAGAATTTATAAAATGAAAGAGATTTGATTCATAGATGTTTAAATTTGGAAAATTAGCGTTTCTTTGCCACACTGAATGTTTTGATTAAAAACTTTAATTATATTTAAAAATTAATGAAGTTCAATCAGGCAAAACAACCAAACTTTGAAATTCTTCGTTTCTAGTTTACCATAAAAGATAACAGCAAAGAGCAACGCTTGAAGACTGTAAATACAGTAAATCTCGACTCTATGGTATATGTTGTTGACAAAAATTTTGAAAACTTGAAAATTGGCAACAAGCAACTAAATAAATAACAATTCAAATAATTCAAATCAACTCTATACATATTAATAAATACAATTCAGTATAACAAACTGACCAAATATATTTAATCTTTTAAATCAATATATCCGAGAACTAAAACCCTATGATTATTAGACTGTATTGAAGCATCAGTTGGGCACCCAGGACTTTAGCGATTTTGTTTCGCAGTAATTTTCTGTAATTATTTAAACGCAAGTAATTGATATGACGTTTATTAGTTTACAAACAACAGAAATCAAACGACGAGAGGAAACAATATTGTCATGTTTGTAAAAGTTACAACCATTTAAGTTGCTAGTGTGTTACAACAAGAACCGTTCTGTGCACTGAACATAAAATATCACAACTTCCGAACCAATAACTGATTAACAAACCATTCATAGCATGGAAATAGTCAATGATAAATAACAAGAACCGTTCTGTGCACTGAACACACACTATCACAACTTCCGAAACAGAAATGATTTACACATATCATTGACAGCACGGAAATAGTCAATGGTAAGTAAGCATGATATCAACAACAGAACAAGTCAAAGAACAAAACCACTTTCTATAAAAAAAAAAAATATTACACTAGGAATAGAGTCACTCTTTAAAGAAACCGAAAAAAAAAGAACACTAACACCAAAAGTATAACAGGCATCAGATGGAAGGAATTACACCAAGAATGAGAACTGAACACGAAACAAAATACGTTATATCAAGAATGGAATCGGGTATTACAAAAAGGATACTATAATTAGAACAAACTCCTAATCACACTTTCGGATTATGATACATTTAAAGTCATTGAACGTTCATCATATATAATATGAACTTAAAACCTTAAATAAGGCATGAAACTTCTAATTAGCGGTAATACTCCCATTACGCAAGGATATAGCTGCTTAATAAGTGTGTGTGCATTGATCGTGGCATAAGGTACGGAAAGTAAAACCTGCACGGCCTTTGTAATGTCTTTAGTCGCAACAGTAAACTTATATTTATATAGGCTTTGGAAGAATATATAGCGTTAATGATACTAATCTACCCTGCTAAATTTTTCAGAAGAAAATATGTTTCAGATGATAAATTACAAGAAGTCTAGTCTATTTTTCGATTTCCCCTTGTTAAAGATTATTGACGATAGGTGGAATTTCTCTGTAATTGGTCTAACTCAATTACTAGCAGCGAATGGAGTGATAGACCGGGTTTCCCGCCTCATTCTGGTCAATATTTATAGTTTGGGTTATAAAAAATATATAATTAATCTCTTTGATTGTCAGTCTTCAAAAGATAAAAAAAAACATATTGTAAATTGTATCAATAACGAAAGCAGAACGAATACTTATGTAACTGCAAAGATCATAGGTACACTGGTTATGTTATAAGCACAAATTTGCTCATTTGAAGAATGGTTCTTGCAAATCCGTTTACTCTAACTTTATCACATTCAAAAATCCAAAAACACGAACCCACTAAAAGGGTTTATAAGGTATACAGTTGCATTTTTTTCAGTCATACCTTTAAAGAAGTATGCGATGTACACGTTATTTATGTATTTTGTACGATTCTGTATAGTTTTAGCTGTGCTTCTACATCTATTTATTTTCCCCCTATCAAACGAATTCACGATCCTATGAATGTTTCCATTATTTTTCAGTGCTTTTTTTTTTCATATTCAAGTTTTCTTTAAGATATTATTTTGACATTCCATCCAGGATTGAGCCTAGTTATTCTGGTGAATAAGTCTCATATAACTCCGAATCATTTTTATAATACTAACAACGTGTTATCGACAGCGAATGGATGATGAATGTGTGAGGTCATTTCGCTGAAGAACGCTCCACGGTTTCCTACCATGCACGAACCGTGCGCAACTGATTCCTGATACAAAGCGCGGTATCGGCCGCTTGGCTGATGCTGTAACGACACATGCGCTGAACAGTAACGTCCTAGCTGCAACTAGCTAGAATTGCCCCTCTCCGGTAGATCCAGAGGTTCTTTATCCAGCGATCGAAATATTTTGGCGAAGTATCTGGAAGATAGCGTGAGCTCTGTAGCCACGAAGTCTCGATGGTCCAGGACTTCAAAACCACCTTTTCACCACTACCAAGGACAAAGATGGCATTTAACAAAACGAGCTCTTTGTACCCGCCTTACAAGTTAACCCACGTGGTTAGGATAGTCGGAGAAATGTTGCTGTAAACGTTAAAGGAACTTTTCTGTGGACTTCAATTTTAGGTATGTACGTTTAGCTTTGGTCGGGATTTATAAAACCATACAGCAGATCTTATTTTTAGGAACACGCTAAAGACTTGTATCTGTGTAAGGTTGAAGAATATCAACCCTCGTTCTTACTTTTCTATTGAGTATAAGGGCATTGTATTTGCCTAATGTATAATGACACCTTCTAGTGTATAAACTTATTCAGGATCTGTAAATTGTTTTGTTTATAATGTGTTCGCTTTCCTTATGAGAATTACTCAAATGTAATATTTTTGTTAATTTATCAAAATAACAGTTTGCATCATTTAATCATCTGTCAGCGGATGACTTTAAATTAATATGTACACTAAATTGTAGTGTCTACACTATTAATGTAGACATGGAATGAAACTATTTAACACAAAATATATATTAATATAAACGTGGAATGAAACTATTTAACACAAAATATATATATTAATATAGACATGGAATGAAACTATTTAACACAAAATATATATTAATATAAACGTGGAATGAAACTATTTAACACAAAATATATATATTAATATAGACATGGAATGAAACTATTTAACACAAAATATATATTAATATAGACATGGAATGAAACTATTTAACACGAAATATATATTAATATAGACATGGAATGAAACTATTTAACACGAAATATATATTAATATAGACATGGAATGAAACTATTTAACACGAAATATATATTAATATAGACATAGAATGAAACTATTTAACACGAAATATATATTAATATAGACATGGAATGAAACTATTTATCTCTTTAAGGTTCTTAGAAAGTTATACTGGCTTTTGACAAACTTCATTAAAAAGCTTCTACCATTATTAAATACGACGTAGGTTTGTTGTTTTTTTCAAAACATGGAAAATTTAATATAAAAAAATGAGGCCTTTGATAGATTTCAATACTTTGCAAAGTGCTTGCAAGTGTCTGTACGTTTCACTAACTTCTTTCTAGACAGAACTATATGTCGTATTCGCCAAAAGTGGAATATTATTATTATTGTTGAAAAAGAAATTTTGTAAATTCCGTTGCTACATTATGTGGTTCTGTGAACAAACTATAACTCAATTTTCATTTTTAACCATTGTCGTTATTCTTGAACAGAAGCATTGAAATATAATTTAAGAATAATTAAAAGCTTGACAGTAAATAATATAATAAATACAATAGGGTAATGGCTTTGATGTACTTGGAACTAGATTCAGTACAAAGTGTTCTAAACAAAAATACCCTTGGTAATGACTTCGATATACTTGGGAATAGATTCAGTACAAGGTATTCCCAACGAAAAAACCCTTGGTAATGGCTTCGATATACTTGGGAATAGATTCAGTACAAGGTATTCCCAACGAAAAAACCCTTGGTAATGACTTCGATATACTTGGGAATAGATTCAGTACAAGGTATTCCAAACGAAAAAACCCTTGGTAATGGCTTCGATATACTTGGGAATAGATTCAGTACAAAGTATTCTAAACGAAAAAACTCTTGGTAATGACTTTGATATACTTGGGACTAGATTCACTACAAAATATTGTAAACAGCGAAACCCTTCTTTGATTTAAATATATAATTTATTCTTTTTAAATTTTAAAACTGGGTTAAAAATGTTGATGATGGATCAAGAAAGGGGAGTAACGATCTATGTAAATAGAACACCGTACGCTTGTAGTTCATACAAAATACTGTATCTTATGTATGTGCAGCTACATTAAAAGACTGAGCATTTTCTTAGATCTGATGTCGTAAATAGAAGGATACTTGTATATAGCGTAGTAAATTTCATTCTGGAGAGAAATATCACGTTCTTCGTAGTAACAATAATTTCATGGGTAGATAGATAAGTGATTAACTTGTAACTTCAAGATTTGGTTGGCATTAAGCAAAGAGAAAAGCGTCTTAACATTCTGAGCTGAAATTTTGTGTCTGTGTTTACCAAACCCAAAATAAAATTTTGGAAAAGAGGCGCGAGGTTTGGGTGGGGGGGGGGATCAAGTTGCGACGGGTTTCTCCAGCACTTCAACTTTTTAAAATGAAATATGAACACAATATTCTTTACTGTAAGTTGAATCTGTGGTTTTGCTGGCATCAAACTATATATTTACAGTAAAAAAAAAATCTTCTCTCTATCACTTTCTCTATGTATTGTAAATACGCAATCAAATGTATCGTTCTGTGATGTTATATTTTTCACACGTATGGGAAAAAAATCGCAAACTTGTCCCCAGTGGCTCTGCGATAAGTCTGGGGGCTAATAACGCTAAAAACCCAGTCTGAATACCCATGGTTGGCACAGCACAGATATCCAGTTGTGTAGCTTTGCGCTTAACAAACACAAACAGAGTAACAAACCTGAGAGAATAATTTACAAACATGCTAACAAATATCCAAGTAGAAGACGTTGAGCAAACCACTTATGTTCTAAATTATGTGTAGGAGATTGAAATTTTTACATTTTTGCCGTCCTTTTGAGTGTTCATACCTGTAGGAGATTGAAACTTTTACATTTTTGCTGTCCTTTTGAGTGTCCATACATGTAGGAGATTGAAACTTTTACATTTTTACTGTTCTTTTGAGTGTTCATACCTGTAGGAGATTGAAACTTTTACATTTTTACTGCCCTTTTTAGGGTTCATACCAATAAATTACAAAGAAAAAGTCTTAAAACGCTCAGGAAAATATATTAATGCCACAACCAGTTTCACCACTAAGGCAATGCTGGTTCATTTAGGCCTAGTGGTAAAACTGTTTGTAGCATGAAATCAAACTTTTTTTCTTGCTATTATTTATGAGACAAAAATTTAATTAGAAAATTTTCTCAGTAAACTTTTTAAAACTTTGAGTTGAATGAAAATGCTTCCTATTTTCTTCTGTGACATTGTATGCGATAAAAACGTTAAAAGCATTTTGAATAAATCTCAAGAATGGATAAAAAAATTCAAACTGAAAAACGATGTTATTTAATGAAAAGTTTTTACTTTGTTTTTTTCTATGTTTCAGAATTTTCGTATAAAGCTATACAATGGCTATCTGCTCATAGCCTTCCTTATTTTTTTACTGATAGAAAAGAGGAAAGCTAGATAGTTAACAATACTCACCGCCAACTTATGGGCTGCCTTTATGTGACCGAGTAATGGGATTTGAAGGTCACTCTTCTAGCGCGTGCACGGTCCCAAAGTACGAAGGGCGTTTTTGTAGCAACGGGACACTAACCTTCGGATCCACATTTCAGGCACTTCAAGAATTTTCCCAACCCCGACCACATCATACATTCCATTTTATGATTGGCAATTAATTAAATTGATATAATAGAACAAATATAGAAATTCTGCAAGTTATACGACTATAACTATTGTATTTTTGTGACCTATACAGTAAACAGATAAACACAAAATTATGTTCTTTGTAATTGAAATGTATTGATAAATACCCAATGCCCCAAAGTGCAAAGCGTGTTTTGTTGTTGTTTGTTTGCAGCAGTGGGATGAAAAACACAAATCCTTGGATGGATTCGCAGCCTAAGTACGATAAACACTTGCCCACGTGTGGCTTATTGTGTTGCATATAACTATATAGAAAATATCATACTGTCACTATAAGTATAACACTCTTTACAAAAACCCCAGTAGACAACACTGGAAGGCTGTGAAGAAAAAGAAGAGAAACAAATAAAGTGTAAGGCAATCCACAATACACAAATAAAAATCTTAGTACAAACTGGGGACTTACAACGCCAAAAATCGGGTTTCGATACCCGTGGTGTGCAGGGTTCAAATAACCTATTGTGTAGCTTTGTGTTTAACAACAAATATAACTTAGGTTCTACATTAAAATACACACAAATCAATATGTTCACTTATATATGTATTTTTGGAACTAGTGATATTAAAAGATTATTTATTCAATACTTGACAATCATACCTAGATTTTCCTTACTGTTATTGGTTCCTCTGTAGGTCAGCCATGCCTCGCATTCACAAACTACAGCAACATGTATCCGTGACGTTTTCCTGTCTTTCTGGATGCATTCTGTTTGTTGGTGACAAACGCAGATAGTTATTTACTAATAAATTTTATAATTATCTTAATCATTACATTTTTGAAATTTTTTACTTATTTATAGGGAATATGACTCTCAATGGAAACATAGACGCAATATCTTATAGGAACGGAAAAAAAATCAGTAATACCCTATGGAACGTAATGTATTAGG
>NW_013667852.1:118666-122812 GCF_000517525.1 Limulus polyphemus | reverse complement strand
TTATCCACCAGGCCATAATATTGGTAGCGTTAAATTAGGTCATTTCGTACGACGTGGTAACTGGAAGAAACAATTTTAAAACAACAAATCCTCTGATTTCATACTTTGGACATTTTCTGTGTGTGCCAAGGATGTGTATAACTTCATGATGTCAGTAGTTCGTCTTTTATTTCTTGCTTTGTTGACTTTAGCGTAAACCTAAACGTGAAGATTCTGTAGTAGCCGGCCTTAATTTCAAAGTAATAAGCTAAAGGAGGTTAGTTAGCCATCGCCATCCACTACCCACTATTGTGAGACTGAATAGTGGAATTTTAACGTCACAGGGCGCAAACCATGGAATGTCAAATCTCCAGTCCGGCACGTTAATCACTAGGCCACGCTCTCCTGGCAATAAACAGATTCCCGTTTATATATGAGTGGGAAAACATCAAAAGTCACATAGTAATGCTTCGGCGTATAACCTAGTAAATAGAAAGTAGAAATCAGTTTGTTTGTGTTTTTTTTTTCAGATTTTCTGTGCAAAGCGGCTCAAAGTTACACCCATGGCCCTAAAGTGCAGACAGCGTTTTTGAGGCACGGGTCCTGAATTAACAATTATTGAATTCGTAGCCCGGACACGCCATACCCATTCCTAATTCCAATAAAACAGTTTATCACTTCAAAATTTAGGCCGGCTAATACAGATAGCCCTGGAGTAGCATTGCACCACAAAATTCAACAACAATAACAATTGTTTATTTATTGCCAATGCGATATTCACCCCCCCCCCAGTGGTACAGTGGCATGTCTGCGGGTTTACAACGCTAGAAACCGGGTTTTGATACCCGTGGTGAGAAGACCACAGATAGCCCATTCTTTAGCTTTGTGCTTAACTTCAAACAAACAGTTTATAAGACCCGGCATAGTCAGGTGGTTCCACCAAACATGCTCGCCCTTTCAGCCGTGGAGGCGTTATAACGTGACAGTTAATCCCACTATTCGTTAGTAAAAGAGTAGCCCAAGAGTTGGCGGTGGGTGGTGATGACTAGCTGCCTTCCCTCTAGTCTTTCACTGCTAAATTAGGGACAGATAGCCCTCGTGTAGCTTTACGCGAAATTGAAAACAAACAATCAAAACCGTTTATCACATCAAACTTGTATTGTTATAAAACCATATAAAATATGTTTTTCATCATGAAACAACAGTGTTTACATGAGCATTGATCTAAAATAACAATATAATCTAAATCAGATCATAAGTAGATTATATTTTCTTTAAGGAAAACTACTTTTTTGGCAAAGATAGTTTACAGTAAGATGAATGGTTTGTGGCTCTTTATGCTAACCAAAATCAAAATATTTTGTCTTGTATTACTAGAGGGCGTTTTTTTAGGGTTTATTACGTGTATTCACGCAAATCTACGCAAGGACTTTTCTGTTCTAGCCCATCCACAGATACACTAGAAAGAAGGCAGCTAGTCAATAGCAGCCACCGCTAACTCCTTAAGTTATTGTAACTGAACAATGGGATTTGATTGTCACTCTATTAACGCATCCACAGCCCCAAAGTGCAGAGCGTGATTTTGCCACGATGAGACATGAACCAAGGATCGTCACATTCTCAGTCCTGCACGCTAACTACTACGTCACTCTAGGCCCAGAAAAATCCTTCAAATTGTCCAAATAATAATTGTTTTCGGATAGCAATACTTAAGTACCATTACAAACTTGACAGAAAATGGTGAATGTCAGACAGAGAGGCAGAATTTGTATTTGTTGTTTCAAGTAAAATAAACAAAAGCTTCGAAAATCCCCATTATATAATACACGAAACGGTTGTGATGATTCAGTTTAGTAGGCTTGCATGGCGTGATGATCTCGGCTTTACAAAGTTTGTATATAATTATACTGTAGTATTTCATAATCCAACGTTATTTTACTCATATCATTGTCATGATATGTACATAATATTGCTATAGTAACTTGTGGTCCGAAGCTGGTTTAAACATAGTGTTGCTATGTCGAGTAGTCTACCTCTGTGTTATACATAAAGTTGCTATGGTAGCTCTCTGAATTGTAAGTATGCACAGTCTTCCTGCTTCTTTAAGATATTACCATCTGTACGGGATCATCTGTGTAATATATGTTTAAATCTTTAACACTTGTTTCCTCATTATCCCTATCATTACCCCCCCCCCCTCAGTGGCACAGCTGTATGACTGCGGATTTACAACACTAGAAATCGGGTTTCGATACCCATGGTGGGCAGAGCATAGCCAATTGTATAGCTTTGTGCTTAACTTCAAATAAGCAAATAATACCCCTATTATTAACGTAACATGTGCTTTTCCTGGTAAGACCATACACACAGAAAATAAGATAAATATTTTTAAGAAAACTTATTATTGGCACTTTTCGTAGTCGGAACAGCATAATTAAATTGACGAAATTAACTTTAAAATATATAAGTGGTATTGGGCGATAATAATCTCCCTCCTTAAAGAACTAATCTAACGATATTATGTAATAAATTAGATTCAATGTGTTTTTGTTTTGTTTTTTCAGTCGAATATTACCAGCATTCAGTGTCCGCCACTGTTACCAGTTTATATACCGAATCAGTCGAACATTATCAGCATTCAGTGTCCGCCACTGTTATCAGTTTATATACCGTAACAGTCGAATATTACCAGCATTCAGTGTCCGCCACTGTTACCAGTTTATATACCGAATCAGTCGAACATTATCAGCATTCAGTGTCCGCCACTGTTATCATTTTATATACCGTAACAGTCGAATATTACCAGCATTCAGTGTCCGCCACTGTTACCAGTTTATATACCGAATCAGTCGAACATTATCAGCATTCAGTGTCCGCCACTATTATCAGTTTATATACCGTATCAGTCACACTCGCATGGACGTGGGATTGGCAGTTTTTGTACATATCACATTTAAGGTAGTCTCTTAAACTTACGGTATATAAAATGATAATAGCAGCTGACACTGAATGATGGTAATATTCGAATGATACGGTTTATAAAATGATAATAGTAGCTGACACTGAATGCTGGTAATGTTCGACTGATACGGTATATAAACTGATAATAGTAGCTGACACTGAATGATAGTAATGTTCGACTGATACGGTATATAAACTGATAATAGTAGCTGACACTGAATGATGGTAATGTTCGACTGATACGGTATATAAACTGATAATAGTAGCTGACACTGAATGCTGATAATGTTCGACTGATACGGTATATAAACTGATAATAGTTCGGACACTGAATGCTGGTGATGTTCGACTGATACGGTATATAAACTGATAATAGTGGCGGACACTGAATGCTGATAATGTTCGACTGATACGGTATATAAACTGGTAACAGTGGCGGTCTCTGAATGCTGATAATGTTCGACTGATACGGTATATAAAATGATAACAGTGGCGGACACTGAATGCTGGTAATGTTTGATTGATACGGTATATAGACTGATAATAGTGGCAGACACTGAATGATGGTAATGTTCGACTGATACGGTATATAAACTGATAATAGTAGCTGACACTGAATGATGGTAATGTTCGACTGATACGGTATATAAACTGATAATAGTGGCAGACACTGAATGCTGATAATGTTCGACTGATACGGTATATAAACTGATAACAGTGGCGGACACTGAATGCTGGTAATATTCGACTGATACGTATATAAAATGATAATAGTGGCGGACACTGAATGCTGGTAATGTTCGACTGATACGGTATATAAACTGATAATAGTAGCTGACACTGAATGCTGATAATGTTCGACTGATACGGTATATAAACTGATAATAGTAGCTGACACTGAATGCTGGTAATGTTCGACTGATACAGTATATAAAGTGATAACAGTGGCGGACACTGAATGCTGGTAATGTTTGATTGATACGGTATATAGACTGATAATAGTGGCGGACTCTGAATGCTGATAATGTTCGACTGATACGATATATAAACTGATAACAGTGGCGGAAAACTGAATGCTGGTAATATTCGACTGATACGATATATAAACTGATAATAGTGGCGGACTCTGAATGCTGATAATGTTCGACTGATACGATATATAAACTGATAACAGTGGCGGAAAACTGAATGCTGGTAATATTCGAC
>NW_013667852.1:114734-117911 GCF_000517525.1 Limulus polyphemus | reverse complement strand
ATACGGTATATAAACTGGTAACAGTGGCGGACACTGAATGATGGTAATGTTCGACTGATACGGTATATAAACTGGTAACAGTGGCGGACACTGAATGATGGTAATGTTCGACTGATATTGTATATAAACTGGTAACAGTGGCGGACACTGAATGATGGTAATGTTCGACTGATACGATATATAAACTGATAACAGTGGCGGACACTGAATGCTGGTAATGTTCGACTGATACGGTATATAAACTGGTAACAGTGGCGGACACTGAATGATGGTAATGTTCGACTGATACGGTATATAAACTGATAATAGTAGCTGACACTGAATGCTGGTAATGTTCGACTGATACGGTGATAATACAAATACAGTTTAATCACGAGAAAGGTTTGTTGCGTTACTTGCAGTTTCACTTACTTTCGCTATGGGTTTACCCTGTACATATGTGTAGAAATTTTTCAAATGGTTTATAATATGTAAAATAATTTCTTGAAAAAAAAAGGCACAAGGTTTTTGTGTACATATAAATTAACTTGATTCTGTTGAGTTTCTCCCGCCTCTTATTTCTATATTTATGTCCACACCTTTTTTATGTTATTAAGTTGCTTTTGTGTATGTGTGTGCTTAATTACCATAGCTGGGGATGCTCTTATAACGAATGCTCAGTGAGCTTACTTTGAGACTATGATACTTTGATCAGCAAACGCACTTACCCTCGTGCTACTCTATTGAATTTTACGCTTCTTGGACCAAGCCATATTTGACTCGCAATGTTTCGTTTGTTTTTATATCACAATAGTCTAATTCACTTAGAGGGAAATACGCTTGAAGAAAAAAGGTTTCTTAGATTTTGTGTAAGTTTGAATTCGTTGAGCAAGAGCAAGGATATCTTGGAGGAAAAAAGCTTTTTGTGCTTGGTCATTTCAGCCTAATGTAATCCAAATACTGCCAGTTCATATGTTCTTTTCTGTTTATACTCTGTTGTTTCAGATCACCTCTAAGTATTTTTTTCCCTGAAGTATGTGAACATTTCTGTTAAGTTTGAATTTAAAGAACCCCTGAAAATGTTTCTGTTTTCACTTTAAAAGCGAAACCTTTAAAAATACCATTTCCTTACAGATTTTTTCAACTAGTTTCTTAAACCATCAAGTGTCAGATTAGATGTACATACTGATGTTTGGCTAATGTATTCGTCCCACATTTCAAAAGTATGCTAACTGTAATATTTTTGTTTTCAAATGGCGTTTGAGTTTGACTGAAATATTAATAATTATTGTATGATCTGACTGAGAATAGCAAAACTGTACTGGAAACGTTTTACTTAGCTTTTAGAAAAACTTACAAACGTCATCAGCTCTGGATGATGACGTCATACTTGTGGAATTTTCTATTAAGCTAAATCTGTTACGTTTAGACTTTCAAATTTCTGTGACACTGATTGCTTTTATATCAGCAACCAAACTTCATAGGCTTTAAAAATTTACTATCCAATAAGTATAATGTTCTTAAGCTGTCGTATCAATTTATACCAAACAAGTAGTATTTTCATATATTTTGCTACATGCAATATATATATACAATGTCCCTCTATATATTAATTATCTTGTATCAATGTCTAGAATATTCCTACCTGTTCAAGCAGCCAACTGCAATCATATAATGAACTTAAACGTTGATCAATGTGGTAACGCAGGAGCACATTCATTACTAACAAAGATTTTGTTTCATCTGTGTTTGCTTCTTTCTTTGTCTCGCAGTCGGTCGTGGCCTAGTAACACAGCTTGCAGAACTGTGGATATGAAGGTTCATGGTTCTCGTCTCGTTATCGCAGAATCACGATTCGAACTTTGGATTCGTTATAAGATTGACACTCAAGTCTCACTGTTCCATTAGAGTTGCCCACAATTGATTAGCTGACTTTCCTCTAGTCTATTAGCTCAAAATTAGGGATGGCTAGCTTATGTATAACTTTGCGCAAGTATCCAAATAAACAAATAATATTTTACTTTCTGTGCATATGTTATTTAATCAGAATGATTCCTAAATCTCTTGTAGCTTACCTGTCTAAAATCAAAATAATACTTGAATTCCATAATATTTCACCAAACATTTTAAACTCAAAAACCTGGTTGTGAGAAAGACGTTTTTTTGTTTTGTAACGAAATGTAAACTGAACACAAAATAATTATAAATTGGTATTTTATTAATGTTCTTATTAATAATAGCTTTAAACGTTCACGATTATTTCTACTAGTATCTATTCTATAAAATTAAATAAGAAATTAATATAACTTATGAATAATTCTGAATAGGAAAAGTGCGAGAAATTGAAAATAGTTCTATATCAGAAATATGTTCGCGAAAAAGTATTTTTTCTAAACCTTTGTATGACAGAAAATTATTGTTATAAAAGTAGTGTTTCATTTATTTCTAACTCTCATGGAAATTATTTTTAGTCAATGCTGGGTGTTATATACAATATACTCTGTATTTACCACGTGTACTGCAAAAAGTCAAAGTATCAGAACTTGATTTTGCTGAAATCACTCAGCTGATGGAGTTGTGTTTGTTTGTTTGTTTTTTCTTTCAGTTTGGAGCTATCTTTTCCTCATTATTTCAACTACCATGTACATCAGCAATTTTAGGTCATTAAGCCTAATGTCTTATCTTTCTACTATGCAGTTGAGCTTGATGCTCAGAACACCTGATACTAGATACTCAACGTTAATCAAAATCATAACAGCCCTAAATCCTTTGCTACCGTTATTAAGTATAATTGGATGAGAGCATAGACCAAACTCACTTTTTTAAATTCCATTTAAGCATTAGACTGAATTTGCTACCATATATTCATTTGTATGGAATCTAACACGTAATTTCTCGTTTTAGTATTAATTATCAGTTATTGTTTGTCGTCGTTTGCTTGTTGCAATAACACTTTTTTAAATGAAACTGATGTTTGTCTTGTGTGTGTGTTTAAGGTATTTTAAGTTTGCGATAAAACACCTTATGTGACTGTCGAATATATAACTTAAAACAAATTAAATGCATCCTGTGACATTGTAAAGATTTATTTCAAACTGTGAAAGAAAAATCGACTTGAAATTATATTAAAAAGTTAACATTTCAACTTTATGATTACGAAAACTACTAAGTGAACAAAGAAACAAAAAATATGATTTT
>NW_013667852.1:100406-114325 GCF_000517525.1 Limulus polyphemus | reverse complement strand
ATCCCATTTCGTTAAAATTTATCATAATTTAGTTTTAAATCTTTTGATAAAGTGTTTTATTAGTAGAATGACTCAGAAGTATAATTGCTATATTTAAAGAACATTTTGTATATGCGAATGAATAAAAACCCTGTTACCCGAGCGCTTTCGAAAGATGGAACTTTCTTCTTCAGGGGCAACCTGGCAATGGCGGTATAATCGAATTAGTGATATATATAAAGGGAGATTAGTGACGTCATGAAGGTCACCCTGTTTTCCAGGAAATGTTTAGTCTATTTCTTTATGTACTGTTTTAAGCGTCTAATTTCCGGTACAGTGTAGCAGATAGCGAGAGTGTATGTGAAAAGGTGTTAGGGATATTTTACTTTAGAATGGCTAAATATATGTATGTTTTAAACTATACTTAAGTGTTTAAGTAAATTAAAGGTGACACCTGGAGACTGACTGAAAAAGATATCTTATGCTAATCAATTTAAAAAAACAGGTATCGAAATTTATCTTAAATAAATTGTAAGTTTTAGGAAATTCAGCATTCACATTACACGAAACAAATAAGCAAAGAATAAAAATTATTGTTCTGACAGAGATGAAACCAATGAACGGAAATCACTGATTCCAGGTTCTATATTAATTCTGAAAGGTTGAACAGTGTTTAGATTAGCAATCCAATAAACTTCTTTTGTTTCTCTATCTGCTTTAGTTTTGAATCATGTTTCAATGTCGTTAATGGAATGACCGGGTATATGCAATTTTGATTCTAAAGCTTACTAGTGCATAATTTTTAACTATGAGGGGAGTCCCTAAGTTTATTTACTTGCCCCCCCCCCCAAAAAATAGAGTTAAAAACAATGGAGTAGCAAATTTTTAGATGAGTAAAATGAGTTGATAACTTGACATCAAATACGTAATACCGCGTCATAATGTGACGATTAATCCCACTATTCGTTGGTAAAAGAGTAGCCCAAGATTGGCGGTGGGTGGTGATGACTAGCTGCCTTCCCTCTAGTCTTACACTGCTAAATTAGGGACGGCTAGCGCAGATAGCCCTCGTGTAGCTTTGCGCGAAATTCAAAAACAAACAAACAAACGTAATACCGTGTTGAATGGCTCTATGTAAGAGATCGTGGCTTGTGAACTTTGACCCCCACAAAACGGTTAAAATGTGAATATTTTCCTTTAATAAAACACAACATGAAATCTCTATTTAGTCAAACATACCCCATCAGCACTTGCATGCCTCAAAACTAGGTAAATTTGACCATCTGTTGTGAACCCCCCTCATCCCCCAGGGAATTCTGAACACGGCTGTTTGAACATTGTATTTCTTGAAACAGGTATAAATTAAACAAATAAGGAAAATTAAAAACCTGTGTGTTAGTTAGCAGTGATATGAACATTAAAATGTTTAATGTTTAATATAACATTAAGAGTTAAAGACAATGGAGTAGCAAATTGTTAAATTACTGTATTTCATCGGAAAATCTTTAGTAAGTGACTGTTTTCCAGCATTTCAAAACCGACTAAACAAGTCCAAAACACCACAAAACCACTCCAACTGGAAGTTATTAGAGTGAACGAGTCTATAATTGTTGAGTAATGTATTTTAACCAGCTAATGACATAAACAATTTACATCTAAACATCATGTGGCAATTGACTAGTCAGGAGCAACAGTTACAGTGGTGATTTTTTTTTTTATTTTGAAAATTCCAAGTCAATCAGATAAAACTTTTTTCACAATAAGAGTTCACCACGCTGGCTAAATTATAATATCGTATTTTTAATTGAAACGCGTACATCAAAGTATAATTGAAAATTCTTCTTAATAAAGTCTGCTTTGATGTCGGTTTTTAATCAAACTTAGTTGAAATGGCTGTATACGTTGTAAACCCGTATTGAGTCGGTAGTGAAAGGCACGACCAAAGTTATTATTAATATTATCGTAACGTAATTTCACACGCATATCTCTCTGAAATGGATCATACTTGACCAGCTTAAGGGTTGTACATATTATTCAGTTTAAACGGTTTTATACTGTTCTCAGCTATGTATTTGTTTTGTTTTTTATTATTATTATTATATTTTTGTTCACTAGAGGGAGCTTTTTAAATATTTAATGATTGGTAAAGTCTGGAAATTTCACAAAAGTTTATGCCTGTGTAGAATCTCGAAGCTTCCCGTAGTATGTAGAAAACTAATATTATATAGAAATGTCTTACTGTGTGAGTTAGAGTTGAGTAATCAGTTCAGCGTCAGTTAGTGAGTCAGACAGAGAGAGCTAGTGAGTCGGTTTGCCTGTAATTCATTTAGTAAGACAGTAAGTGAGTCAGTCAGACGATGTATTAGTGGAGAAATTCTTCAATAAGTTTATTTGTGAGTTAGGCGTACATTAGTTTCGGAATTTCTGTTGAAACGTCAGTTGTGAAGTTTCACTTACCAGTGACCGTAGCCTGTATAAAACATTATTAGAGAAGTAAATTCATTCTTTTTCGTTTCGTGGACTGGATTATTTTTTGCATTATTTTTATCAAATAATACAAACGAGACAGCCTAACGATATAGCACGTTATAACACTGTTACTAGATCTTTGACTAAACTTCTAGATGACAACACGAGCACGAAGCGAGATCGACAATTTGCTGTAGATAATGAAACAGTGGAAAGATGATCAAGCAGAAAGAGACAGAGCATTAAAAAATAATCAAGAATAAAAAAGCAGAAAATTAAAAGAACAAGAAGAAAGAGGCGGAAAATTAGAAGAACAGAAAGATAAATGAAGAAAAGAAAGAAAGAGACAAAACATATTGGACGCCCCCAGTGGCTCAACGGTAATCTGTAGGCTTACGACACTAAAAATCAGGTTTCCATACCCGTGGTGGGCATATCACAGATATTCCATTTTGTACTTTGTGCTTGACAAACAATCAAATCAAATAAAAAACAAGACAGAAGATTAAAATGACACCAAGAATAAATATATAGAAAATTAAAAGAAGATCAAGAAGTAAGAGACATGAATTTAAGAGAGGAGTTTAAATAAAGAGATGTAATGTTTAAAGAAGATATAAAAATAAAAATAAATCTGAATGAAGAAATACCAACGAAGTTATTGGAGATGTACAGAGGGATTACAGCCACAAGATTGAAAAAGTACAGAAAGACATCAATAAAGTATAGAAAGGCTGTCATGCACAAAAAGAAGTCAGTTGGGCAAAAAGGACATATGAGAGAATAAAACATTTGGAAAATGAACTGGTAAATGTAAATATGAAACCAGCCGAGCCACCCTTCTTTCTTTCAAGAATTTTAACCTTAAACCCAGTTTACTATAAATTATGAAATAGAAGACACTATTTAGTCTACATCTATTACCACAATTTCTGTGTCATCTATAACTACAGAAAATTCCCGGACTACTCCATTATGTCACAACCAAACACATTCCCAGGATTTATCCTGAACAGTTCAACAACATCGTTCAATCGAAAAACCAATGGACTAGGATGGGAAGATACTTTGGGAAGCATGTTAGGCTCAGTGTGAATGAGTGAATAGCTAACTATTCATCTTGTTGTTCATTTAAAATAACCAGCTTCAACGACATTAAGCAAACGTCAAGCTGAGAGCAGTAACTACTGTAAAGTATTAATAGCTGCTTTATCCAACAGTTATGGAGTTATACGCCAGAGGGAAGTATCGAAAGCAAAGTTCAGAAGCAGAGTGCAGAGGAAAGAAGAGGCATTAGCCGAACTTGCAGAAGGTTTGGAAAGACTTGCTCAGTTATGTTACCTGGATGCTTCACGAGAAATGATGGATTCATTTCCATATGACCAATTTATGGATGCTATAACAGACTAGGATATGCGAATTGGCTGAAGCAAAATAGCTGTACATTTTTGAATGTAACTCTCCAGTTGATGATGGAACTTGAATTCATTGAAGTCTTAGATAAACAACTAAAGGCAACCTACAAGTTATGGGATCATCAGATCAAGTACTATTGAAACATCAACTAGAAGTTATGGGATAATCAGATTAAGTACTATTGAAACATCAACTAGAAGTTATGGGATAATCAGATCAAGTACTATTGAAACATTAACTTCCCCCTGGCGATAGTCTAAAAAAAACTGAAAGGATAAATTAGACAACTAGATACAATAAATGGAGGAAATAAACTACAAGACAATAAGTGTTTCAAGTGCATGTAAGAAATATAAACTCCTCTCAAAGGATGTCAGAGAAAGCAATGTATATTTTCAAGAGTTTGGTGACTGTGGAACTTCACTTAGATCAGGGATGAAACTATGAACCAGGCTTGTTTGTGAAAATGTGTCAAATCCCTGGAATTAAAATGACAGGATAATATACCTTCATCCATTTTCTGATGGAATGGTGGAGTGATACAACCATGCACTTTTAAATCAATTGGAGATATTTGTGGATAAAATTCATAAAACGTGAAATAAAGCATTTCTACTGCTACTGATGAGTCATCAAACAGCAGTATATGAAGCCACATGAAACATACCATCATCAATGACGTTTAAGAGAAAACTCAAAGTGCAATTGAAACTTATGTATTCACATTCTGAAGATAATCACGTAGCAAAGTCTTGCACAGAATATGCATAGATATTAAGAAACACCATTGATGTCATACATGACTTTACATGGAAAGACTTAAATCAGCTATGTACAAAATGAAAAGTTGTTATAATGTTAATCTTGATAAGACTAGATTTCATCGAGATAACATGGTGTGGTTGTACAATCCCCACGGCAAGAAAGGACAAACTTCAAAGTTAAGCAAGTGTTGAGAAGGACCATATGCTGAACTGTAAAGAATCAATGCCATGGTTTACAGAATCCATAAGAACAAGTAGTCCAAATCGAAGGTCATCCACCATGATATTCTTTGGAAGTATGTCAGTAAGGGAATGACCAAATGAGTAATTTGAGTGAAGAATTTGTCAGTGAAAGACAACGAGGGTTCCTCTTGAGACCACTTCCAGAAGATCAACAACCAGTGACAGGACAGCAAATGTCGATAAGGGAAAGATTTCGTCCCATCTACGTACAATGAGCATAAGAAGAGAAAAACACCAAAACAACTTGGAGACTGGATAGTTTAGACACAGTAAAATAAGAAATTATTAAAATTTTGTTTTGTTAGTCGGAATTTTTATTACACTTTGCTTAGCATATTTGATTAATAATATAGTCATTGTAATGTCTAATTGTGAATATTAATTTTTTTTAAATTCTAAATAATGGCTTTATTGCTAATTATGGAATTCTAATTTCAGTGTACTGGTATATTTGTGTATTAATATTGTTTATGTTTGTTTGTTTGTTTTTGAATTTCGCGCAAAGCTACACGAGGGCTATCTGCGCTAGCCGTCCCTAATTTAGCAGTGTAAGACTAGAGGGAAGGCAGCTAGTCATCACCCCCCACCGCCAACTCTTGGGCTACTCTTTTACCAATGAATAGTGGGATTGACCGTAACATTATAACGCCCCCACGGCTGAAAGGGCGAGCATGTTTGGTGGGACTGGGATTCGAACCCGCGACCCTCTGATTGCGAGTCGAGCGACCTAACCACCGTGCCATGCCGGGCCATTAATATTGTTCAAGGGACTTCACAATTCAAGAAAGTGGTAGTATTGTAGGCTGTATTTGTATCATTTTAGTATTTTTGCTCACTAGAAGGAGAGTTTTACATTAGTAATGACTGGTGAAATTTAGAAATTTCATGAAAATTTAGGCCTTTGCAGAATGTTATAGCTTCCTGTAGTAAGTAGAAAATTAGTACAAGTAGGTTTATTTGTAAGTTAAGGACAATTAGCTTAGGAATTTCTTTTGAAACCTTGCTTGTAAAGTTAGCCCTAGTAATGAACCTAGCCTGTAGCCTGTATAAATCGTTATTGAAGAAATAGACTAATTCATTATCCTTACGTGGATCGGACTTCGTAATGTTTTACCAAATATTCCAAAAAAACACTAATTTGTCCGGTAATGAAAAAGTGTGATTAAAACTATTTTCAATGTTATTGTGATTTAATAAACATGCAAATTTATCTGAAACGAATCATAGTTGACTTGCTTAGGCGTTGTACACAATACTCAGCTGAATGATTACATACGATGGAAACCAGTATTGGGCTGGTAATGAATGACGTCATTAAAACTATTAACAGTCAAGTCTTATTGCGATATAACATCATAGGCATATGGCCAGCGTAGTCGTTATACGCATTATTCAAGTTTGTTAACTTAACATACTGGTCAGTTAGATTATTATTATAAATATAAGTATATATTCATTCAGTGAGTGAATTAAAAACAAGTTTGTTGAAAATGTTTGAATTTTGTAACACGTACATATATTAAGGTATTTAGTAAATTATCACAAAACTACGAACCGTTGCATTTTAAAGCAAAATTTATTGTGTTAAGCAGATAGTATGCGTTACCTTAAATCAGGGGTGCCCAAACTGGACGTTGCAGGAAAGTATCATGGTGGCTGTAGCAAATACATAAAAATACACGATATTGTTAAGGTACTCAATACTGTAGATTCATTGTGGAAGGGCTTCTGTTGAGAAAGTTTCGGGGATCCTCCCTTAGATTGCTGTATATATTTGGTCTCGTGCGCATGTCACTAACAATCCAAATTGTTGTCTGATAAACAATCAAAATTCGAAACGAAAGCGGAGCTTTAAAATGTGTAAATAGCCAATAAAACAAGAAAAGTGTAATATTTGTGTAATAAAACGTAGATATGTTAGCCTAAGCCTTTCAGTTTTAATATAAAGACACTTTCTTTCATATATTAACATAATTTATCATTGCATCTTAAAAGGCCCTTTTGTTATCAATGTCATACTTTCATCGAAAAATTGTTACAAGCTAAACTAGCAGTTTGAATTAATAATCTTTCCTCGTTAGAAAATACCGAAAGTGTTTCATCATCGGTATTCTCAGATATTGTTTAATTAATTTTTGTCATTAATATGCTTTATGCTTTGCGTTCGTAAACATTTGTTGTTGATATTAAATGGTATTTAGTCTGTGTTGCAATATGGTATTCAAGTTATATAACAATTATATTCTATAACACTGTACCTAATTTAGAATAAGCTCTAAATGAATCTATTATTCAAGTTTAGCATAAAGTGTTTACCCTCTAATCTTAGAGAAATTTCGCTAAATCTATTACATTACAGCAGGCAGAACATGAATGTCACGAGGTTAAGTAAAACGAATAACGTTAATAAAACTTTTAAGGTTGAAAGGCTTAAAACATCATTTCTGGTTATGTAGCTGATAAGCAATTACACTAATGTTTAAATTAATATAAAACTAGGAAACTTTGCGAGAAAATTGGACAATTATTTTGTTGTTGTTGTTCGATACTGAAAATAGATCGTTCATAGCCTATATAATCACCGAAATATAAATATTGATTAGTTACTATGTTTATTCCTAGATATTCATTACTAATTAGTTCATATCCTACTTTTCAGCTGTTAATCTGCTGCCGTCTTCAGAGGAGTCTTGAGAAATTGTTTCTTGTCAAAGGAGTCGGGTTCGATCCTGTGTCCTCTTGATAGGTGATAAGACTGAGACCATGACTAGGTCTTCTTGTTGTTAACTCACCTCTATCACCAATACTCAGAAATCTTAACATGAAACATTTAAAAAATAGTGCCTTCCAGGATTTGATTGAAATATGTTGACAATGCATTTATAATATAGCCACATATTACAGACAATATTCTAGAAAACATGATCCACCTGAACAGACAATATTCTAGAATACAAGATCCATCTGAGCAGACAATATTCTAGAATACATGATCCATCTGAACAGACAATATTCTAGAAAACATGATCCATCTGAGCAGACAAAATTCTAGAAAACATGATCCATCTGAACAGACAATATTCTAAAAAAACATGATCTATCTGAGCAGACAATATTCCAGAAAACATTATCAACCTGAACAGACAATATTCTAGAATACAAGATCCATCTGAACAGACAATATTCTAGAATACATGATCCATCTGAACAGACAACATATAGTGTTACAATTCACAACAGAAGATAAAAAAAGATAACAACCTAACATTCCAAGACGTGATAGTTACTCATGTACCATAATAAACCTATAATTATTGAAAAATAATTCGACTATTAATAAACTAACCTTAAAAATATTTAAAAAAATAGGCATCATAAACTACCTAGTTTCCAGACTGAAGAGGATTTGTAACACGGAAGATATTAAGAAGAAGGAAGAAAATACATCATTGCAGCCTTCTTCGACAATGGATGTGAACACTTGATAAAGAAGAAAAGGAAGAAAAATTCACAACCAATAAGCAGGAAGATATTATAAGACACATAACCATATTACGTATGTCAAAGGTCGTTTTGAAAACATACAGAGGATATGCAAACAACATAGTCTAAGAGTATTCACAAACCACAAATACTGAACAGTCTCAATTAATACTCATCAAACCTCCTTGGACACAGTGGAAAAGAAAAACACCATTTACAATGTTACTTGTGAATATGGACACTAAATATAATGGCCAGGTGGTTAGGGCGCTCGACTCGCAATCTGCGGGTCGCGTGTTCGAATCCCCGTCACACCAAACATGCTTTCAGTCGTGGGGGCGTTATAATGTGACGGTCAATCCCACTATTCGTTGGTAAAAGAGTAACCTAGGAGTTGGCGGTGGGTGGTGATGACTAGCTGCCTTCTCTCTAGTCTTACCATGCTAAATTAGGGACGGCTAGCGTGTAGCTTTGCGAGAAATTCATAACAAACAAAGAAACAACTAAATATAATATAGAAACAAAACATTCAAGAGCATAATAACCACACACGACCCTGTGATACTGATCTATCAACAACATCTCATCATACCAGGGAAAAAGACCATACAACAAAGTCGAATAATACGAAATAATGTGAAATTCATCACACACACATGAGAAAAATAAAGACAAAAGAGGCTTTCTACATCCATTTAACTGATAACACACTCAGTCAACTTGGAATAGAAGTCAGTAAAACCTGAATATCCCACTTCAAAATAATCACATAATAGAATTACTGTGTGAGTAAAAGATATTTCCAAACAGCATACACGTAGTATATTGATTCTTGTCCTAGTGGGGAAGATCCCAGACGAGCGGAGAGTACTCCAGCTCTCCTATCAAGAAGACCCAGGGTTGAATCCACAAATACTGATCTTTCTAAATTCTCTCTGAAGACACCAGCCGGAAGGTAGGATATAAGATAGTCAATAATTAATATCTACTACTAATAAAAAATAACTAACTAATCATTAGAATCAAGGAATCATATAGTATACCCTAATCATACTGTACCAAACTTCTCCACCCTAATCATACTGTACCATATAGAATATAAAAAATATTAAGGTACATAATAACAAATGGTTATCTTTATAGGATCATTTACATATAAGTAGTTATACATTGACAAGCTGAGGCATCAGTCTCACTTCCGGGAGCATAAAGATTGAATGTAGGACTTTACTTAATAAATTCTATATGATTATGGTATATTCTATATGGTAAATTATTATTAATTTATTAAAATTATTATTATTATTAATTATACTTTATTAGTATACTAATAAAGACACCAGTTGATATCCAATCGCCTCAATCTTACCTTAAGTAATGAAATTAGAGATATATAAGTAAAGTTTAAAATATAAAAATACTCATATAATAAAGTTGGAAATCAGTTACTATAAAGATAATATTGATATTGAGGTTTATAAAAACGAGAAGTTTGATAATGTATACACGTGAAAAATGTAGGTTTAGGTGTTTCTAGTTTTAAAATATTTAAGCACAGCTTCAGCCAGTTTATCAATAATTATAAAGACGAGAAGTTTGATAATGTATACACGTGAAAAATGTAGGTTTAGGTGTTTCTAGTTTTAAAATATTTAAGCACAGCTTCAGCCAGTTTATCAATAAAATACTCTCAGTAATTTCTTCGTCGCTTTCGCCTGCATCCGGATTGATGGATTTTATGAATAACGTAGTAAGCACGTACTCTCATTAGAAATTCCAAGTCAGGATTACGTCTTTTTTTTAATTTTCGTTTTGGATGTTGTTGCTATTGTCACTCTTATTTTTAGTTCCCATTTGTAATACTTTTTGATATTGGGGCTCAATGTGCCCCTCATTTTATAAAATACTCATCCAACAATGATATTACAAAGCAGTGTGATGGAGCACTTTGACAATTTGTCGTTAAGTCTCAGATAAACATATATATATATTTATAACTATATTGCGTTGACCTTCATAGTCGGAACCAAAATTGCGTACAAACTGCCTGGTACAATATATGCTCTTCTATGCTCTCAAGAGAAAAATTATTGTAACTGGTAAAATATAATTTGATCTAGTTATGGGAAGATGGTAAAACAGCGGACAGTTAATAGTAACAATATCGTTACCGTATAAAACTTACCATACGAATCAAATAGAGTTGATAAAGGTACTGGTAAAAGGTACTTTGATCTAGTTATGGGAAGATGGTAAAACAGCGGACAGTTAATAGTAACAATATCGTTACCGTATAAAACTTACCATACGAATCAAAAAGAGTTGATAAAGGTACTGTTAAAAGGTACTTTGATCTAGTTATGGGAAGATGGTAAAACAGCGGACAGTTAATAGTAACAATATCGTTACCGTATAAAACTTACCATAGGAATAGAATAGAGTTGATAAAACGGAATCATTAGTAAATCGATTCAGTTTAGAACTCGAGCTGTTTTACTTATGAGTGATTTTTAAAAAATCTTTTACCAAAATCAACGTATAAAAAATAAAGTGTCTGTTAGTTTCAAATGATATGAATAATAGTGATCAACTAAATAAAATTATTTTTTGAAGATATTGGTTGACGTTATTTCACTGACATTTTCGATAACCATAGTTTGGGAAACATATCGAGCCATTGATCAGAAAGTCTGGTAACACACACACACACACACACAAGAGAAAACGTATAAAAGTTATAATAGCAGTGTCCTTATCGAAAAAATGGAAAAATCTGATGAATAGATGTTGAAACTAGATTCATTCATCAAGTGCGAACTTTGAGTTTTGTAAAAGAAATACTTAATTTCGGTTAAATTTAAAGAAGTTTACAAAAAGTTTTAATTTCAATATTCCGACCAATTACTCTCTTCCATTGATTTACAAATTAAGTCAAGGATTAAATACAATACAATCAGATAAATCAGAATGTAGCTTTGGCGTTATCCGTAAAAATAAAGCTTGAAATTTAATTTTTGAATTATTTAACACTAATGCTTATCATCTTACAAGTAAATTGGCTGATCATGTTGTTACATTGTTATTTATGTTTGCAATAATTTATCTATTCCTAAATTGTATAAATTTAACCAAAGGTCAGGCTTATTATTAATCTGTCAAAGACTGTTTTAAATAATTCACTGGTCCTGTTTAACGAAATTTTGAATTTATTAATAAGTAGCATTAGACATGTTTATCGTAATATTCTTGACCTCTGTATATCTAATGAAGGATAACTGTCAAATGTTAAGTTATGTTCGCCAATTCTGAATTAAAGGCTTTTACTTATACTTCTTAATTGTATAAATATATACTGTGTTGTTGGTGTTGGGCTTAAGATTCTTCTACAGTAGGTGTCTGTGACTTGTTGGCGATAAATTCAAAAATCAACGAACGGCACTCACTCCACTTGTTTTCAAAATAACATATATATATTCGGAACTAGTTAAACGTATGTAAAACATATTCTTTACACTATAGAGATCATAGACATATCATAAACACTATATACTTCTCTTGTTAAATAATTTAAAAACAACACTTGTGTAAAAGATATATTTACAATTAAAAGCAATACAACTTTAAAATCTATACAATAAATAATTATTAAAAACAGGGGGACGTGCTTAAAATACTACACATATGTTTCGGTGTTTGTATAACACTACCTTCAGGAGTAACTGCAAAAGTTAGGCTAGGACTTATATACCCACATAATCATTTGCATATTAAAACGCCATCTAGACTCAAACTATTCAGAGTTAAAACACATCTGTCCAGTACTATGTTATTTCCATACCTGGACCAGTTTCCTTGTTTAATATAATATCTTTGTTGTTATTTTCAATTTCAATATATGTAGAGACTTTTAGGGCACGTCCCTGTTTTTAATAATTATTTATTGTGTAAAATTTTAACGTTGTATTGCTTTTAATTGTAAATAGTTATTTTCTTCTTGTCAAAAGTCCACATAACCTATTAAATTGCTGTAGAATTTCAGTTGAGAAGCCGAACTATTATTCTCTATTACCATCGCCAAACTATCCGAGTATAGTTCACTTACTTTATCGTCGAGTTACCCCGGTTGTATCCTATTCTTCTAAAATCGTCTGCTCCTTTTTCCCTCTTTGTATTTTCGAGAATCGTCTTTCTATTTGTCAAAGTCCACTGAGGCTAGTTCAATTACTTGAGAACTCTGTCTGACGAAATAAACTTATTTTCTTATCTTTTTCAACACCGTTAGTCTCATTCTAATATATCAACCGTTAAGCCTTCCACTCTTACGACGATTAACTTTGCGTTTAACTTTTCTATTGCCGAATTCCTTCCCGTAACTTTACTTTACTTCTCGTCTGTCTGTCTTTGTCTGTCTGTTTACTTTCCCGCTCATCTCACACTATTTAAATGTTTATTACTTATTCTTTAACTCGCTATATCCTCGACATCAATAAATTTCATGCAACCTTCGATAATCTCGACATCAATGAGTTACAAACACAACGTACGACTCTTACCGAGTTACGTAACTAAACTTGTCGTAACATTTACTTTAAAATAATTGCTTCTAACTCTCTTGTAATGAACAAAACTAAATCACAAAATACATTAATGAATAATATCTACACTAAACAGTTTATATCATGTGACAATAACATTACATGAAACTGCTGATCATGAATCCGACTTGTTATCCAATAAGTGCAAATACGTTTCAGAGTTAAATCCACACCATCACCGTTGTTTTCAATTACTGCTGGCAACACCCACCACCAACTCTTGGGCTATTCTATTACTAGCGAATAGTGAAATTGATTGTCATGTTATAACGCCCTCATGGCTGAACGTCCGAGCATGTTCGATGTCAAGTTTCTATCCCGCAACCCACAGATTGCGATCGAGCGCAATAATCACCAAAACGTGCCAGGCATCGTGAAGAGAAGAAAACACGATCATTAAAAAACTGGGAAAATGAAATAACGTCAAGCGTTCTTTCTCTATAACGGTCTATAAAGGTGTGCACGGAAACAAACATTTCACCAAACTACATGCAAGGTTTCTTTGGACAATATTATCGGCCTGTTGGGCTAATGTTAACAGATACATCTGGAAACTCTAGCTCTCACCTAATCGTTGTAAACTAATATAAGCAAAAAATGCTTTATATTTCATAGAACAAGTTAATTAAACATTTCTTTTTGGTAAAGGTTCTGGGTAAAACTCAAGCTGCACTGGCTTTGTTTGTGCGAGATGGAATGAATACAAGGGGAAATGATAAAAGCAAGAGAAAACAAACGAAACTGTAAGCATGTACTTAAACCAGGTAGTTAGAAAATCTACTGCCTGAATATGTAAAGCTTAAGTTTTCGCATAATTTTCTGTGTAAAGTTGAAAATCAAACGAAATCAGTATTCTGAAAGCTATAATTGAAATTAGAATGATCAGCAAGTTATTTAAAAATAAAAGAATTTACACAGAACGCACATTAAAAAAAAAAGAATTAGAACGTTAAATAAATGTAAAGTAAAT
>NW_013667852.1:85327-99873 GCF_000517525.1 Limulus polyphemus | reverse complement strand
AGCATGTTTGATGTGATGCGGAATCGAACCCGCGACCCTCAGATTGCGAGTCGAGCGCCATAACCACCTGGCGATGCCGGGCAGTAACTATTGTACAATATACTGGAACAGACGCTTAGGATAACATTTTATTAAAGTAAATTATTATCTTTTAATATTTGAATGACAGCAAAAAAAAATCCTGGGCGTTTTCTTTCCAGCTTCTAACTTTTGAAATAATCTAGGTCTCTTTCTGAGATTCAGGAAGATAAACTTCACTAAACTACGATTACGAGTCGAGCGCCCTAATCACCTGGCCATGCCGGGCCATAAAGTAAATGATAGCAGTTATAATACTAAAATGTACTTGATAGGATAGATAAGTTCGCCTTGTTGTTAATATAGCTCTTATAAGCCTCGTGAAACAAAATTTTTATGAAAACACCGGATGAACATATGATAGTTTCTAATAATTTGAAATGAACTCCCTTTCAAGTTATACTAACTAGTCAGTTTATTACGGCTCGCACCTAATACTGGGTTTAACCTTGCCCCTATAATAGTTGAACTATTTGAGGCATCAACTTTTCAAGGTGCTGAAAGGTGTTTTGTTCGTCAAGGTCAGGTTTGCAACTACCTAACGTTTGTCAGCAGATGACCACGGTGGCGAATAAGACCAGGTCCATCTCAGACATGCTCAATTGGCTTTACACTTGGTGATTGTATTAGCCAAAAATATCAAAACCATTTTTTTTCTGTATGCAACTGAAATGGTGACTTTCAGGCTGTCAGCTGCCATATGACAGTTTTGATGACGTGTTTCACTTTATACAGTTGGATAGTCGACTTCTGATCATTCTTGAATGTGTGGTCTGTTGCTTCTTACAAGTCTGCTCAACCATATTTTCTCTTGGTATGTGGCCAGTGACTGGCGGCCACAATTTCTTTCTACTGGTAGATGTATTTCCTTTCTATTACTATAGCTTAGAAACTATAATGACAAATGTCTTTAAAAAATCGGTTAAAGTAAACGTTTTTGATAACAACGATTTTGCTAGACAGATATTCACTGTCATACCCCATTGAAAGTCGTAGAGATCCTTGCTCTTATTGATTGTCGTGAAGACTAATCATAATGTGCTAATGACTCTGCATCTATAGGGCTCAAGCTATAACCTAAAACGTAAATGAACAAACCAGTGTCAACATGCAAAACAATATTGTTCCTCAAATGTACCCCATCGTGGTTCAATGGTAAATATGGGTCCTTATAACGCTAAAAATCGGGTTTCGATACCCGCAGTGGACAGATCCCATTGTTTTGGGTTTCTTTAACAACAAACAAACAAACAAACAATTCTACAAATGTGTGTGGAGGGATCCTAATAAAGGAATCAGTCAGACTATTTGCTTTGTCGGATAGTTACTAAAATAAAAGTTCGGAAAATCATGAAATTAGAAACTCGACATCTTTAACGTGCAAAAATCTAATAAAATAATCTTTCATTGACATGTTTAGGCATAACTCTAGCTATCTAGATCTATTTATCTTCCTGCATATCTGTTTATCTACCTAAATATCTATCAACCTGTTCCCAACATTTTAAAAGGAGTAGATAATAAACATGATCGTCGCTCATAACAAGTCGGAAAGTCAGCTTTTCACGCAAGTTATTTTAAAGTTCTCAAAACGAGTAGAATAGCCAGAGCATGAAAAGGGAAAAAATAAAACAAAAAAAATCATAACAAGAAACACGAAAGATCAAAGTCAAAATACAATTTAAATGATGTTCTGAAAGAAAACTAAAAGTTAAAACTGACACGAAACCTCAGGTCATGAAAAAGTGTAGACAGAAACAGAACATACATACAAACTGGAAGTTTGAAGTTACGTCGCGAGAAAGAAAGATAGAAAAACTAAAACAGAGCGATTTGATGTATAAAATCAGTGAACAAAAAGACCATCTAATGAAAAAACTATTTGAAAACTCGAAAATTTAATTTGCAGACATTTTTAGTAGCAATTGTAGAGAACCGTACTTTGCCAAATAATTCTAAAAATCCAAATACTTGAAATAATTAATCTTTTTAATCATTTTGTTGTTGCAAAAGTTTACAAGTTTTAAATTATTTTGTTTTGGAAAAAAAAAACGTGCGAATGAATTGTACTGTTTTCGTGTTGCCGGTGGGTGGTGATGCTAAATTAGGGACGACTAGTGCAGATAGCCCTCGTGTAGCTTTGCGCGAAATCCATAACAAACAAACAAACTTTTTCGCAGAAAACAAAGTAGATTGTCTTAAACTTTGCGAGAAATATGTGGATTAATGAAACTCGTTAAACTGAGTCTTTATTGTTGCAGATTTTCGCTTACTATTTTAATAAAACCAGTACTTTGTTTATTATTTTAAGCATATTACCAGCATTTAAGCGTATCGCGATTTTAAACTGTCACCTGAATGCCTTTAGTTCTAGCAAATGTAAGGCTAATTTTATAGATTTCTTAGTGCTTTGTGTATATAATAAAATTATCCCACTCTACATTTTATTTGATTTATTAACGCTTTGTGTATATAATAAAATTATCCCACTCTACACTTTGTAGATTTCTTGGTGCTTTGTGTACATAATGAAATTATCCCACTCTACATTTCATGTCACTCAACATTTTATGGATTTATTAACGCTTTGTGTACATAATAAAATTATCCCACTCTACATTTTATGGACTTCTCGGTGCTTTGTGTACATAATAAAATTATCCCACTCTACATTTTATGGACTTCTCGGTGCTTTGTGTACATAATAAAATTATCCCACTCTACATTTCATGTCACTCAACATTTTATGGATTTATTAACGCTTTGTGTACATAATAAAATTATCCAACTCTACATTTTGTGGATTTCTCGGTGCTTTGTGTACATAATAAAATTATCCCACTCTACATTTTATGGATTTCCCGGTGCTTTGTGTACATAATGAAAACTTATTCCACTTTGCGGAGGTTATGGTACACATCATACCAAATTATATTAAGATTGTAACTTAATTTATTTATCGGGCCTGTACATAAGTTGAACTTCACGTGTGTTTCAGAGTTTGTTTGTTCATAAGCGCAAAACTGAATAATGAGCTAGCCCCGCTGTACCAATCGCGAGTATCGAACCTTGATGTTTAGTGTTATAAGTAATCCTAAAGGTTTATATTAATAAGTGAAACATTTGGCAAAATATTGATTTAAAATATTCATAATATAATCGTTATGTAACTCTGAGATTGTTTTAAAGGCAGACATGATTGTTGATGAAAGAGATTGTGTGGCAATGAAGAAAATGAAATAAATTCTGGTGAACGATCTAATGGTATAATCGTATGAATTCAAACTTGGATTACCAGTAGATACATAGGTCTTACTAAAAGCATCACAATAGAATCGATTAAAAGAACCACCGTCTACGTTTTGCCATATTAACGCTGTTTCTTGACGTAGGCTATTAACGATTCTGAGGGAATCAAATATGGCTTCGAGTCTATTTTGAACCCAAACATAAAACTGCCGATTAGGGTTGAAATTTCGGACGAAACAGTCATTACATGATGCTTACGCTATACCTAAAATCCCCATATCTTTCTATTTATTAGCATCATGTTAAGTTAAGCACACTAGGAGGCAATTCAACAAAATATGGTTCCGGGAAAATGTAGAAAGAAACATCTTCTCATAAACGTATATAATTACGTATATAAGTACGCGCGTATGTGTGTGCAAAGGGAGTTATTCGTATTATAGATTCTACACACACACACACAAACTATTACCACTGACAGTTAACGTCTCAGTATCCCATACATCAAGAGGCTTAGAAGATACACACGTAAAAGCTAATATAGAGATTATCTCCATTTCTATAGACTTTCTAGAATTATTTGAAGTTCTGAGGTCACATTGCGCTACAAATGAGTGCTTCAAATACCGCCCAAAAGGAATACAAGTAACTCTCTGTTCAATCAACACAGAAATACATGTGTATGGTGGTATATCAGAATAAGCTTAACGTCCATATTCTTTCAACGCTCTAAACTACAACTCCGGAACACTTTTCCACTTTATGGACGTCTTACGTCCTCAAGGCATAGTTAGAGCTTTTCCATTAGAAACACAGTTTAGTATTCATTCCTACCTATGGATGGAGAAGTCCACACCATGTTCCCTCGTTTTTCGTGAGCGGTCTTTGGGAACAGATGAGCTAATCCAACCTTGTATCACTGCTCGAAAGTTTGTTTGTTTGAAGTTAAGCACAAAGCAACACAATGGGCTATCTGTGCTCTGCTCACCACTGGTATCGAAACCCGGATTCTAACGTTGTAAGTCCGCAGACATACCGCTGTACCACTGGGGGGGGGGGGCTGCTCGAAAGAAAATGTGCATTGCCATGTTTCACGAACTTCTCTGTCGTAAGACCAAAGTAATAGAAAAGAGAATATATCAATTAATAAATAAACTTAAAATAGGTTGAACTTAGTGAAAAAAGTAGCTTAAATATATTCATATGGAAATCAGTTAAACACCCACTTATTGAACTATAAGTTTTGTATTTGCTGTAAATCTGAGTGAAAAAAATATTCATTTCACCATAAATGTTGTTAAGTTGTTAATGAAACAGAGATTTTCTTAATCAACTATATGTATCTCTCTGGACCAGTTTTTCATTTCCACTTTGTAGAATTTAGCCAAAGTATACTTCGCTCTTCCTTTTTTTGTGGCCTAGTGATTAGCTTGCCGGGCTGAGAATCAAACTATCTAGGGCTCGAGACGTGGTTGTGGTTGAATATTTTCAGTAGTTCTAACTGTAGCGGTGTTATAAATGTGAGAGTCACTCTCGTTATTCAGTTGAATGACCTGGCAAAGTCCTCGTGGTGAAAAATTTAAGTATATGATTTATTGTATCACATCATAATTTAATATAAAATTAGATAAGCAAAGGCAAACACAGATTGTTCCAATGCAAAGTGTCCGGATATTGTGCTAACAAAATTGTTTACTTTTGTTTTAAAGAGTGAAGACTTAAACCACCGACACTGAAATAATTTGTCGTCGCCACTTTTGGAGTTTATGCAACAGAGGACATAGGAAGGGACAACACTACTTGCTGTAATGTTTCACACTCTCGGAAATAAATACGAATGAACCGTAAACATGTGTTACGAACACCTTAAACTAACTGAAAAATAATTATTAAGAAAGAATGGTCATAAATCAAGGGAAATTAAGCTCATTTCTGGTTACAATATACGATTTGAAATGGCTTTAAGCTCATTTCAAGTTACCATACAATCTTATAAATGACTTTAAGGTCATTTTAGGTTACAATATAAGATCGTTCAATATGATTTGTTTGTAATTAAGCACAAAGCTACACAATGGGCTATCTGTGCACTTCCCACCACGGGTATCGAAACCCGGATTCTAGCGTTGTAAGTCCGCAGACATACCGCTGTGCCACTGGAGGGGGCATTCAATATGACTAAATATAACGAGTGTAATTACATCATCACGGTACAAAATTTCGAAATGTGACTTTATATTATTAATTCTCTATAAATCATCTTTTGTCAGTCTGAGAATCTCAAAAAAACTGTTTATACTGTTTAAAATTCAGTAGCAGTCTCGAAACTTTTCCACCTATTGGATATACAAATATTTCTTTTGAACAATCTGAAGGTATGGGTATACTTGCGTGATCATTCTGACTTTCATATTCATTACTATTCAACACATTGCAGTTATATTCTTTGAAAGATCAGAAACTTTTAATTTTGTTCTGCTTTCAACTATAATTATGTTTCTGAAAATCAATACCGCGGTCTTCTTACTTTGAGCTTCTGCCTCCCATTTTCAAGGGACTTTCAGGGCTATAGTCTAGAATAATTGATCCCGCTATTGATCGAAACTGTTCCCACTCGCCCCCTTATATCAAATGGTACTTGATCTACCAGACTGCTGTCTCCAACATCACAGGAAGTCCAGGAGGTTTGCGGTAAGCTATTCAGCAAGAGACAGGAAATGACGTACACAAAAAGATTGAGGTAAATCTACTAGAGATTATGATAATAATGTAATATGTATTATAGCTAGTATATCACAATATTGTACAACATTCAGATTACACATCTACAAGAAGTGCATTTGACGGAAGAAACCCAAACCCACCTTCCTTTTCAGAAGCGCCAATAATAAAATCATAAAAAAAAACGTTTGTCTCATAAAAAAACAATGAAAGATTAGACGGATAGTTTTGTAGACAAATAAGTATATAATTAAATAACTAAACTGTGCCTTCAAGTTTCTCAGTTTAAAGGCTAAGACACTGATTGTTTATGAACCTCCTTAGAGACTGCTAAAACTGTGCCTTCAGATTTCCAAGTTTAAAAACTAAGACGCTGATTTGTTATGAACCTCCTTAAAGGCTGCTAAAACTATGCCTTCAGATTTCTTAGTTTAAAAATTGATTCCTTATGGACATTTTTAGAGACTACTAAAACTGTGCCTTTAGATTTCCAAGTTTAAAAACTAAGACGCTGGTTCTTTATTAACCTCCTTAAAGGCTGCTAAAAACTATGCCTTCAGATTTCTCAGTTTATAAACTGATTCCTTATGGACATTCTTAGAGATTGCTAAATCTGTGCCTTCAGATTTCCAAGTTTAAAAACTAAGACGCTGATTCTTTATTAATCTTCTTAAAGGCTGCTAAAACTATGCTTTCAGATTTCTCAGTTTAAAAACTGATTCCTTATGGACATTCTTAGAGATTGCTAAATCTGTGCCTTCAGATTTCCAAGTTTAAAAACTAAGACACTGATTCTTTATGAACCTCCTTAACGCTGCTATGTATTTATAATTATTAGTCTATTTTGAATGAGAAAGTATTTCAGTTGAAGCACAATACCCAATAAAGTCCGTCAAAGTCCTTTTAGTTCCTCATATGCATACGTTCTGCAGTACAACGGTAATTTAACATTATTGATTATTACGAGATCGTTAATCAATTTCCTCTACGCTAAACTTTCAGTTTTCTGTTTACCTTTTAATCCATAATTTATCTTAGAGGACTTTTCAATCTGAAATGAGATTGAATTATCTTTTAAGACGTCTTATCCTTATGTAATAAAGCATCTAATATCTTTATATAGAGCTAGCCAACCCTTACTGAGCTTCTAGCTGTCCTATTCTTCCACTTCTTACACAAGGATTTTTCACTTTAATTTAAAGCCTTTACAACCACACTAATGTTATACCCAGAGTTAGAAAATCCTTTCGTATATTACGTTAATTTACAGGCAAACATTAATTTTAATGGAAGATCACTGAGGCGGAACATAAGTTTTCGCTTGTTGGATGGTGTATCATACAAGCATCAATAAGAACTAATAGTACTGTATCAGTACACATGCTTAATAAATCAAACAAGGTTAAATTTGTTAATGTTCCCTATGTATAAGGAGCTATTCCATTTTAATCGATACCTTGTAGTAGAATTCCTGAAAATAAAGCCACACGTTAATTTATAATTAATCAGGCTAAAGTTGTCAATTACGTTCATAAAAAGGTACCATAAGTCACATCAAAGTTGTCAATTACGTTCATAAAAAGGTACCATAAGTTGACATCTTTGGTGTGACTTATAGTACATCTTTCTGAGCATACTTTACATCTTTGGTGTGATTTATAGTACATCTTTATGAGCTTACTTTACATCTTTGGTGTGATTTATAGTACATTTTTCTGAGCATACTTTACATCTTTGGTGTGATTTATAGTACATCTTTATGAGCATACTTTACATCTTTGGTGTGATTTATAGTACATCTTTATGAGCTTACTTGACATCTTTGGTGTGACTTAAGTTACATTTTTGTGAACATATTTATCAACTTAAATGTGATCTATGGTACATTTTTTGTGAACATACTTGACAACTTTGATGTAAATTATGGTACCTTTTTATGAACGTAATTGACAACTTTGATGTGACTTATGGTACATTTTTGTGAACATATTTGACAACTTTGATGTGATTCACAGTACATTTCTGTGAACGTACTTGACAATCTTGATGTGACTTATGGTACCTTTTTATGAACGTAATTGACAACTTTGATGTGAGTAAGCTCATAAAGATGTACTATAAATCACACCAAAGATGTAAAGTATGCTCAGAAAAATGTACTATAAATCACACCAAAGATGTCAAGTAAGCTCATAAAGATGTTCTATAAATCACACCAAAGATGTACTATAAATCACACCAAAGATGTAAAGTATGCTCAGAAAGATGTACTATAAATCACACCAAAGATGTACTATAAATCACACCAAAGATGTCAAGTAAGCTCATAAAGATGTACTATAAATCACACCAAAGATGTACTATAAATCACACCAAAGATGTAAAGTAAGCTCATAAAGATGTACTATAAATCACACCAAAGATGTAAAGTATGCTCAGAAAGATGTACTATAAATCACACCAAAGATGTACTATAAATCACACCAAAGATGTCAAGTAAGCTCATAAAGATATACTATAAATAACATCCAAAGATGTCAAGTAAGCTCATAAAGATATACTATAAATAACATCCAAAGATGTTAAGTAAGCTCATAAGTTGTGAATTGCGAAATCAGCAAAAAAAAACGTGCAAATCAAATAAACACAACATGACCATAGAAACCACCAACATATTAAGTAAAAAACAAAGACAAACAAACATAAAATCAAAGAAGCCCTACTTATACAAGAACTCGAACCAAAATTGAACCAACATAAAGTAAAACCTTATTTATATCTATATAAATTAGTCACCTAACTTCTAGGACCCCTAAAATCTCGTATCTGTTTACACTGTCAAGATATTTGCCCAGTAACAGCCACTTTCAAACTATCTTGTTTGTTTTTTGAATTTCGCGCAAAGTTACACGAAGGTTATCTGCTCTAGCAGTCCCTAATTTAGCAGCGAAAGACTAGTGGGATTGACCGTCACATTATAACGCCCCCACGGCTGAAAGGGCGAGCAAGTTTGGTGTAACGGGGATTCGAACCCGCGACCCTCAGATTGCGAGTCGAGCACCTTAACCACCAGGCCATGCCGGGCCTTCAAACCATCTATGTTAACCTGAAGATAACCGAAACTTGATCTTATGCTTTATTTTGATTAAAGTTTTTTAATACCCATACCAGCCGTTTTTGCTATACAGCATTTTGTCTGTTCTTTAAGAAACATGTTGACTTGTTTATATTCCAAAATACGATTTAAAACAATTAAGAGGTTGTTAGAATATATAATATTTCACTATTTTTATGATATATTATTAATCACCCCTAACCTCAGTTTATTATTTATGAAGATTGGGATTCTGATAATTGGTCGTGTGATCTGAAACACTAGTCAATGAGCATTCGGTCGAATGTTGGCTTTACTGCTTCATTATTCATGAGATTTCACTTCGATATTAAGCGTGGTCGTCAGGTACAACTAAGGCAGCCTAGCGTCGATGTTGCATGCTTAATATCAGGGTGATGTTAGGGCCCTGAGGTATTCTTAACTATACCGTTGAAAGAACTCCGTTTCCAAGCATCTTTAGTGTCTGGTGTTACATGACGCGTCTCCAAAAATTATCCCTGTGTTCCCAATAAGATTGAAGTGCGATGAGTGTGCAGGTTGTTCCACTCGGCTATTATTCTCTTCTTCAAGAAATGTATCTGTCAGTTTGTAATAATGGCAGCAGACGCTTATTATTCGTTAGACTGTGACATTTACTGTACCATTCCGCGGGATATTGAGGTAGTTTCACCTTTGCTTATTCTTGCTCACACTATACCAGTGCTTCTCAAACGTTTCAGGCTTGTGTACCACTTTTTGTTTAATTTTTTGAAATTACAAACTCAGGCCTAATTTTTAAAAAAAGATAAAAACTTGTAATAACAAAAAATTCACATTTTTAACACTTGCCCATTAATTCGAAGGATGCGATTGTTTTTTTCTGGCACGATTGAAGAATATGTGGTACTATTTTTGTCAATTTTAAGTGAATAAAATACTGACGAGACTATGCAAGTAGAGGGTGAGTCTATAAGTGGGAGAGTAGTATGTATATGTACGTGAAAAGCTCAGATAGGGCTTATTACAAATTTTATGATTTGTTTATATTAATTGTGTCGTGTACCACCGACATTAGCTCCACGTGCCACCAATGGTACGCGCAGTTTGAGAATCTCTGCATTATACTCCCAGCCCCTCATATGCATCCTCACATTCCTCTATGAAAATAGAGTTAGATTTGGTTTTATATTCTCTTCAGATCAATATCTACCTGTAACTTAGCTGCAGAGGGAAGTACAACTTATCTGTGAGAATAAAATTGCTTTGTGCCTTTCTCTGGACTCAAGGCATCTCACTGAGCATCTGGAATATAGGCCGGTCTTGTGTTATCTATTATTAACTATCGGTCACAGACTCACCTCTGAGTTGCGGTTGCGAGCACATAATTCAGTCTCGGAACAGGTATCCTATAATTGTGGCGAGTCAGTATTGACAGAGAGCGACCGCCTGCTTGTATTTTGGGTAATGATCTATCTTGTCAAAGCGTCCGACCAGCTGTACAGCTAATATGGAAGCAGTTCAATTGTCTGTTAATGACATTTTTGGGACGCTTGTAGCTTGAACTGATTGGCTGGATTCCATTTATTTGAGCGTTCTACACAAGAGTGAAGCTCCCATATGCCTTCTTTGAGGAGTAGCCATGGGTTATAAACAATCTGAAGAACTTGAAATTTTACGATTTACTTCAAAGTGAGAAACAATTGTGATGTGAGGCCACTATATGTAACATAGGCTTAAGGACCAATTATTTGTATTTCAAATCACGTGACTAGCCATCAGGTACCTGATTTGCATACATATGAGTTTAGTAAGATGATTGACACAGTTTTATAAAAGTAGTTATAGCTTTGCTGTAGCTATAATGCTATAAATCCTGCATATCCTTTAATTCTTCTGTGCGAGGAACACTTTAATTGATCAAGTAAAAGAAAAAACAACAACAAAGATATTAAACATATAAAATATTTCTTCCGTATAAAAAAAGTAAGAAATAATTTCGTAGAATTGTAATACGAATTGTTAATACAATAGCAAATCTTTAAAATTTTGGTATTTCATTTATTTATGTTGCTCACCGAACTATTGTTTTACAAATAGTGTACGTAATAGTTTGAGGATGTATGAATTATATGCGAGGATTTTATTCGGGCCCCTCATTCGAAACAAATAGAGAACAAAACAAAAATCACCACATCAGTGACTACTGTTTTATCAGCATTTAAGTGTACCTTACAAAATCATTATAAATATTTAAATCGCACAATATACGTATCAAATATCTTGAAACTATAAAAACAAGAATATTCACAATGCCATTAAACTCAAGTTTAGTATGATCTGAATCAAATGTAAAATGTAGCGGTATATTTATATCGACTGTTCTTTAAAAAGGCTGAAAATGGAAAACAGAACATGGTCGAAAAAGTTTCGTAATTGAATTACAATAATTATAACTTTGCTAAATAAAATTTTTACATTTTATTACCCCAAAGAATATTTAATTATAAAGTAATCCCATTTATCAAACAACAAAATAATGAAAATAAAATGACGTTAGAAGACCTTGAATGATAGAGATGTTTCCAATTTGGCATCTTGATGTTATATATGCTTAAATAACAAATAAATCTCCCGTACAGCTTCTTTATCGAAATTCTCAGATATCTATTTCTTCCTCGGTAAAAACGCAGCCTTTGACGACAAGAATCAATAGTAACCTGCAAACAGCATGATGAGACGTGCTGCTGTTCTAGACGTTATCCAAGAAACTGCGCCCTAGCCTTAATATAAATCATTCAAGATCGTGCGTTTTTTTTTCTTCAGAAAATTGAATTGAGCAAGTTGTCTTCATAGGCATATTGTAATATTAAAATTAAAACATAATGCAAACTTACAATTTACAGCAGACTTTTTCATAAGCTTTTTCTGACTAAAATATTTATTATTTGTTATAACATTCACAACCCTTTAGTTCACAACATTCACAACCCTTTAGTTCACAACATTCACAACCCTTTAGTTCGCTATGAAACAACAAGTTTATTTCCATTACTAATGAATGTTGTATTTAAGAATTATGCTACAGTTGATCAAAGTGTTTTGATTAACTTATTTTTAGTTTGTTATACCATTACAAAAGCCGTTAGTTTCGTATGAAACAGATCAATCTCATACTGCTGAAAAAAAAACACGTTTTTTATCATTGATGAACTAAACAAGATAAATAAAATATTGGGAATTTGAAAAATCTCCAAATAGGGATCGTAAAAAAAAATAAGGAAACAAGATTGGAGATACTGTAGACATTATTTATTCAAACTACAAATCCCTATTTTGACTCCTCCAAATGTAATTCCAGGTAATAGCCAAAATAGAGGTTTGTAGTTTGAGTAAATAATGTCTACAGTATCTCCAGCCTTGTTTTCTTACTTTTTTTACGATCTGTATTTGCAGGTTTCTAAATTTCCTATTTTTTATTTATCTTGTTTGTTAACTTTTTTATGCTCAACTATTGGCAAAAGATTACCTGATACGGTGGCTAAGTTTATACATTGTAATGATAATAAACATAGCTAGTAGCTAGCTGGTATGGTTCATGATGATTTACTGTAGCTATTGAATATTTGATTGCATTAGCTCTAAATGTAAAATGTTAAGTTGCAGCTGGAGATTGTCATGGAGATTTGTTTGAGAATATAATGAACATTTACAGTTTTTGTATAACTAAATTCTCTATATATAATGCATAGCAACGGGCAAATATATGCTTGGACTAAGACATAACCCCCACTAAACTGCGAAAAACATTTTACTAGTAGAACAGCAGCCTTTTCAAATAAATGGCATACGTTTAAAAACATCGTTTTAAATAAACCTTCATGTCTTTTAAAGCAATTATTCTACGAATGGGTGTAATAAAATTTAATATTATGTGTATCGATTTTTTTTTTACTCCTTCATTTCATGCATAATATAAGGGTTGGCTCCTTAAAGACACCGATTGTGTAGTGTACAAAGCATTGAGTATTTACATGTTACAGTCATCTAGTGTTCATCTATTATTGGCTGGTAATTCCTGTTTCACCCTGTACTTAAACGTTTTACAGGAACACTAAATATGTGTAACAAAGCTAACTTTAAAGGGTAATGATAACATCGTTTACACTAGAATTATGATGTAAAAGTACATCAAGCACTAGAAGTTTGCTTAGGTGAAATATAGAAGAAACAAATCGACTTTTCAATACACCTATGATCTTCACAATACTTTATTTAGAATTCCACAAAGGATTTGGGTGCAATATACCAAGCCGTATTTGTCGTATGCTGGCAAGAGAATAATAATAAGGAGAAGAAGAATTACAAACAGGCAGTTTTTAACCGATTTTATTTTCCTTGTAAATCTAACATGCATACTTTTCTTGTGAATTTTTATATGTGTACAGTCTTATCAGTCAATAGCACAGAGTTTAAAGTATTGTTTGAATGAATCTTTACTGCTTAAGACGCTCTTTGCTCGAACGTTCTATTAGGGTTTAATGCAATTCCTTGTGATCCCTATTATGAACCACTGTCGTGGTTCATGATAATTTCTCATTAAATCGGTGGCAAACAGCAGGAAACTAAATACGTAAAACACCAATACCTTATTTAACAGCATTATTAGACGATTTTATTTTGTTTGTAAAAGCGAAACCTATAGAACTCGTTTACTGTTTAGAGCCCTTAGAAAATAAATAAATAAAGTAAAATTAATCGTAGAATAAAAGTAAAAAATAAATAATATTTGACTTTATAAGTGAATAACAGATAAATATGGAATGAGAGTTAATAATGAAAATTGACCTATAAAATTAGATATATATAATAACACATAACCAGGCTTCAGTGAGCTCAATAGTAAGTCTGAAGACTTGTAACGTGGTGGTCACAGAACAGATAACCCATTATGTAGCCTTGCGCTTAACAACAAGCAAACGAAGTTTCAGTGTAATGAAAGTAGGCCTAAAAATAAAATATATGATTTTAATTAAACGTAAGCCTAGATCCAAAAAAAAGTTACTACGTTAAACTCTTTTACGAAATAATGTACAGTAAAATAATATCGTTGAAGCAAATAATTCTGCGGATGTACTTATATTACTTAGTGTTCGATAACGTACTGACAGTGACAGGATAAATATTCTTGCTTCTAACATGTGGTGAGTGAAATTAATCGTGTGATCGTTTACGATTTGCTTTATTAAAGCTAATACAACACAGGATATTTTCGGTAAACAATGACGTTATTACACATATTGCTCAACATTATTTTTAGAACGAGAAAAACGTCATTTTATCAAGTTAACTTCGATAGTTTGGTTGGTTTTGAATTTCGCGCAAAGCCGTCCTTAATTTAGCAGTG
>NW_013667852.1:83299-85080 GCF_000517525.1 Limulus polyphemus | reverse complement strand
TGGGGATTCGAACCCACGACTTTCAGACCGTTAAGTCGAGCGCCCTAAACACCAGGTCATGCCAAGCCAACTTCAATAGAGAGATATAAAAACGAAAATTCACTTCCAAAGAAGATAATATAAGCAAATATAGAATTCGGTCTTCGAATTGGAACTTGTTTTTTTCTATTTCATTTAATGGCCTTTGATAGTAATAATTACACAGAGTTAGAGCCACTTTTCAGCCTAAAAATACAAACTTCGGATATCAATTTCCTCTTATCACTTTTCAAAAAGATTAAAAACTTAACGATATATCAAAAGTAATATAAAAATAATGAGGTTAAATTTTCTTTAGAATTAAAGTACATTCAATTTCAGACACCATTAATGTATTAAGTGTTCTAAATGTTCTCAACAATTACATTTTCTAAAAGTTTAAAAGAGCTCCAACATGATATTTATTTGTATATGTAAATATTCATAACCCTGTGATAGCTATGTATGTATAATATTTCTTCTTATGTTAAAGAAGAGTTAAAAATAAGTTTTATTTTTATATGTAAATGGTTTGACATGGCCTGGTGGTGAGGGCGCTCGACTCGCCATCTGAGAGTCGCGGGCTCAAATCCCCGTCCCACCAAACATGCTTGCCCTTTCAGCCGTGGGGCGTTATAATGGGTCAGTCAATCCCACTATACGTTGATAAAAAGAGTAGCCCAAGCGTTGGCGGCGAGTGGTATTGAGTAGCTACCTTCCCTCTAATCTATCGCTGCGAAATTAGGGACGGCTAGCGCAGATAGCCCTCTTGTAGCTTTGCGCAAAATTCAAAACAAACCAAACCATATGAAAATATATGCATATCGCTATGATGAAATATTTTTTACTCTATTACTGTTTAAGTATTTTCTTTTGTAGTTTCACGTTTTAGAAAAGTGATAAAAGAAAATGTGTGTCTTAATTTTGTATTTTAGACTGGCGAGTAGCTTTTATGCTATGAAACCAGTTTCGTCAAAAGGTTATTAAAGTATAGTAATGAGAATATAAATAAATATCTCTCTAAAGAAGACTTAACTTTTTGTTTATATATATGTGTGTGTGTGTGTGTGTAGTATCAACTCTTATAAACTTATAATTTCAACTCAGTATACACGTTGATAATATGCGACCAATAACAGCTGGGCTTGGCATGGCCAGATGGTTAGGGAGCTCGACTCGCAATCTGCTTGTCGCGGGTTCGAATCCCCGTCCCACCAAACATGATCACCCTTTCAGCCATGGGGCGTTATAATGTTACGGTCAATCCCACTATTCGTTGGTAAAGAAGTAGCCCAAGCGTTGGCGGTGAGTGGCGATGACTAGCTGCCTTCTAAATTAGGAACGCCTAACATTCGTGTAACATTGCTCGAAATTCAAAACAAACAAACAACAATAACAGCTTGCCCTACGGCCTTAAATACACAGTGTATTGTCTATGGCTTTGATAAACTACCCAAACTTTGTTTTATGGAAGTATATTAGTTTCTCTTCGTGTACACGTCTCACTGATATCTTTCGTACAGCTAAACTAAATAATAAATTAAGATTTTTAAGGTATAGTTTGCTTAAAAAAGTACGTACGAGTATAAAAAAAACCACTGTTTCATCTCCTAAATGATATTATTATTAATCCTTAAACGTATTGATATCTTAAAGTTTTATTTCCTTCATTCAAACGATGCATTGAAAAAGCTACTTATTTATTTGTTACAACATTAGTTTGCAAGTATCCTCGTCAGAGCATCAGTTAGTTAGTTAGTTTG
>NW_013667852.1:65844-82690 GCF_000517525.1 Limulus polyphemus | reverse complement strand
CTTCACAATGGGCTCTCTGTGCTCTGCCCACCACGGTATTGAAACCCGATTTATAGTTTCAAAAGTATGTAGACATACCGCTGTGCTACTGAGTCTTGCAGTTGATGATAAAGTGATAAATACATTCTTCAAAGAATGAACTTTTTTGATATATAAATGCTAAAAATTAGTACTAACTTTATCAAATTTACTAATGAATTCCCGCTCTAGAGAGAGAGAGAAGAAAAAAGAGGAAAACGTTTTCAGAAATTGTTTTGTAAATTGGACATGGAAGAAGTTTATTTTTGCTGAAACAGACAATATGAAACAATGGGAATAACATAGTATACGGTACTTTATAAGTATAAAACTATAGCGATCCCTAACAATCAAACGTGAAATATCGCTACAATAACACGTACGATGTTGCCTTAATAAGATAGGCGAACAGCCTTATTGCTATTGTACAGTTAAACGTATTTTGAAAACAACACTGTGAGATGACATCTGGTGTCATTTACTGTTCACAAACGTATCGATCTAGCATTTAAGCATGGTCCCTTAATGATGTTTATTGACATTTTCCGCAAAGAAAAAAGATTAACCTAAAAATGTATGATTTGATTATTAAAGTTTTGTCGACTCACGTGTTTTCTACGTGTTATTGTTAAAACGCCTCCTAATGGAAGCTTTTAAAAATAACGTTTTTGCTAAGATAAGATGGTTCATGCTACCTAACTTGGATAGCAGAGTTATTTGTTATAGTTAAGAGTTTGGTGACCTGCATAATAGAACTTAATTATGATATATATGTTCTATTTTTCCATAAAACTAGAAATTGATTAGGATATTAAATTTTGTTAGCAAGTCATACCGGTATATTCGGTTTTAGTTTTATTAAACTAAAATTTGATTAAGCCATTCAGTTCCTTATTACAGAATTCGAATTTAATAACGTTTATTATAATTTCCTATTAGATAAAGTTGCAAGAAGTCAAATAAAATTATTTAATTTCTCTTTGTATAGTTGGAGCCAGTCTAGAATGGTCAGTCCGTTTTTTTTTTAGGAAAATGAAACTATCAGCTTACTGTTATATCGATTCCTTGTTATGCTGAAACCTGATGTTCTCTCGTTAAACAAGTACCAGACAAGAATATTCAGTTTCTATTGTTATGTAAGTTTTATTCTGTGATATTCAGTTTTTATTGTTAACTAACTACAAGGCTAGAATGTTAAGTTTCTATTGTTTTGTAAGGGTTATACTGTGACATTCAGTTTCTATTAATGAACAATTACCATAATGAAATATTCAGTTTCTATTTTCAAAACTCATACTTAACTGAGATATTAAGCTTTTATAGATTAAGCAAGTGCTATACTGGGGTATTTAGTTTTTATTGTTGAACCAATACTTAACTGGAGATTACAGTTTATATTGTTAGATCAATATTTAATTGGAATATTCAGCTTCTATTGTTAGATCAATACTTAATTGGAATATTCAGTTTCTATTGTTAAGCCAATACTTAACTGGAGTATTCAGTTTCTATTGTTAAACCAATACTTAACTGGAGTATTCAGTTTTTATTGTTAGATCAGCGCTTAAGAGGAATATTCAGCTTCTACTGTTAGATCTATACTTAACTGTAATATTTAGTGTCTATTGTTAAACCAATTCTTAACTAACTGGAGTACTAATTTTCTATTTTCAAGGATATATTTAACCGAGATACTAATTCTGTTTTCGTCAAGCAAGTACTTAATTGTCACGTTCACTTTCTATTTACCACAGAATTACGTAGACAGGCTTTTCAGCATCTTTTACTGTACAGATAGAATTTCATTCAATATGTATATAATTAAGATAGGCTGGAATAATTAATTGTTTTATAAACAGGAAATCTGAATTGTTATTGAGCGATAAAGAACTTAAGTAGAGTAGTCAATTGTTTTTATCATTTTATCGTTATACTTGACTCAGATATTCGGTGTTGTTTATACTTGACTAAGATATTCTGTGTTGTTTATACTTGACTCAGATATTCTGATTTGTTTATACTTGACTCAGATATTCTGATTTGTTTATACTTGACTCAGATATTCGGTGTTGTTTATACTTGACTCAGATATTCGGTGTTGTTTATACTTGACTCAAATATTCGGTGTTGTTTATACTTGACTCAAATATTCGGTGTTGTTTATACTTGACTCAAATATTCGGTGTTGTTGTTTTTTAAATTAAAATTGTTTATGCACCACCTTGTTTTTGAGTCTATGATTTTGTTAATTATAAAGTCTTAGTAACATATGAGTCATACAAAAAAAAAATGTGACTCGAAATATCGCCAATATTACAATCAATTCCATCAATTATTTCTTGATTTTATCCAACTTGTTTGATCAGTTCTTTATACTGAGTGCTATAACTGGTAAAATTACACAATATAACGCAAAACGTACACTCCACTGGAGCATAGATAGATTGAAGTAAGAATGTGACTGGGATATTCTATTTCTGTCATTGGTTTTGTTTGTTGAGCACTATAATTGCAGTCAAACATTCTGTTTTTTAATCAATAACAAACACCCATTATACAGTGACTAAATTAAATTTATCCGTCGAATATGTAAAGGTATTACATGAAAAACTATCCACATCTTTCAGTATATTAGTTTCCAAAAGTAGATACTTTTTCCCCAAGAAAATACTAAGTTCGTGTTTGTGTTTTTATGTAAGATATAATTTATTCAGCATTTCTCTTTGCAATAGAGCATCGTCTTGATATATCTTTCAAGAGAACTAAGGACAGTTATGTTATAACAACTGTAAATACATTACAAGTTAATTTATCGCGTGTTTCTTTGCCTTCTTTTTCCTTACTGAATAGGTTAATAAAAGCAGTTTGGGATAAACACATGAACTGATGCAGATAGGGTAAACCACAACTATGTAAAAGAGACTCGCCTGGAGAGGTAGCATCTGTTCCACAAAAAAACATAGCTTTTATATACAACGCTTCTTTATTTAGAAATGCAGGATGGTCTTGTGGCAGAGCTGTGGATTTCGAAACTGGTTAGCCGAATTCGAATCCTTGCGATATCACAGAATATTCCTAACAGTTTAAGCTGCGAATGAATTTTAAGGGTAACAGTTAATTCCTTAGCTTGGGTGGTGGGTGGTATGGTGCTGCTAACTGCCTTCCTTCTCTCTAGTCAATTGTTGAAAATTAGGGACAACAGAAAATAGCATAAGTAGCTTTATAGCTTTGCCACGAATACAAAATATAACAAGTATAATAAAAAAATTAACGTTTATAAAGACAAGTAACGACCGATATATACGTAACCTAGCTAGCTATAGTAATATAGAAAGTTTTAATGCTACAAAAAGTATTGAAACAAGAAAGTCGAAACTACACAAACTGAGTTACTTAAAATTAAAAAAATGACCCCAACTTTGGCAAATCACTGTAATTATGTTAGTCTGAGCCAAATTACCTTTTCAGTACAAGAAAGGAATCACTGGGACTCCAGATGGACGAGTTCTGTGAAAGAATTAGAGCGATAAGGTTCGTCATTTTTATTCTGTACTCTTGTCTGGAAAGTCACTTACTTGAACGAAATTTCGTTGAAATAGTAAAATTTTGATTCATTTCATAAACATGTATATAGCAATACAGACAGATTTGTAAATACAATAAGCTTTAGTTTTGCTCAACCAATACTGTGAAATAGTCATTGTTAATATTCAGACATTTTAAAGGTGGTTTTAAACGGGCGATTTTTATGGTCGCCATTTTGTTTCATCACGATCACTAATTAATGATACTAATTATTATTGCCATGTGTAACCATGTATAAAGACCAAACTTGAATAGATTATTTATATTGGAACATATTTTCTCGTTATATGAATTACAACTCAAAGCTATTAATGCATATTTAATGTCATTATCAACTGTCAATAATATAAGAGATGATAACAACAGACATCAAACATTACTCTGTTTTGCAAATTGCCCTTATTAGGTTGCTAATTAATTAACCATCTCTGCATTTACCCTGTTTTAAAGACATTTTGCGGCATTTCATGTTGTTTTCTTGTAAAACTGTATGTACAAAATTATGTCGAGAGCATCATACAGACCTTAAATATATATATTTCATAAACTCTTATATCAAAATTACGTTTCCGGGTGAAAAGCTTAGCACCAGTGGAAATATAGTATTTAATATTATATCATCAGCGCGCAGCAAACTGTAGTATAAGTGTTCAAAATACTCTCCACATTAATCTTAGTGAGTGTCGTATGTGTTCAAGTCCGAAACAAAAATCATAAATAATATTCAACGTTAAAATTGATAAACAATTAAAAACACCTTATTTAGGCCTATCTATGGCCTTTAAAAAAGTTGACGACTCTACATGTTACGGCGTTGAAACAGAAAAATGCTCGTATAAAGTTGTTAGCTGACTTTTGATAAAGCTACAGCGAGTATTCATGCCCGTTTCGATATATTAGACAAAACTAAAAGCAGAGAAATTAAAAAAAAGGTCTCATGTATGAAAACAATGATAAAAACAAGAACAATTTTGGGAAATAGAAAATACTTAGAAAAATATTACATTTGTTTTATGGAGAGTATATATATAACTGCTTTAAAACTGGAAATCCAACTGTAACTCTTATGTTTGACTTAATCATGAGGCAGGAGGAGTGAATTGTGGTGGATTGTATTTAAACGTTAGATATTTTTCTGTTACGATTCTTAATTGGTTTAGCTGTTCAGAAGTCAGAAATTCAAAAATGCAGGGGAGGGGGGAATTATAAGTAACATAGAGATTTTTTTATTTTTTCATTTTCAAAAAACATTTTGGCACGTGTGTAATGTTCAATCTTAAAAAGTCAAATATTTTGAAAAAACAACGATTATTTTATACACAATTCTAAAAACATGAGATTGTTTCCAGTCTCCAAATTAATAAAGTTTGTTTGTAGTTAAGCACAAAGCTACACAATGGGGCTATTTGTGCTCTGCCCACAACGGGTATCGAAACCCGGATTCTAGCGTTGTAAGTCCGCAGACATACCGCTGTGCCACTGGGGGGACAAATTACTAAATTACTATAACTTACTGTACAGGATAAAACATGGTTAAAAAACCCGATGAAACTGGAAAACAATCTCATACACTCTACATGTTTCGACGTATACTATTGCGTCATCCTCAGGAGTGTAATATTTTAAATTGTTGAATAAGGATGATGGACCTGATGGAAATGTTGTCAGCAGATGGTGTGAAATTCTTTAATATGTAAATTGGTGTTTTGATAATTGTATAAATATGTGTTATTTTTTGCAAAACATGACACAAAGCTACACAATGGACTATCTGTGCTCTGCTCACCACTGGTATCGAAACCCGGATTTTAGCGTGGTAAGTCCGCAGACATACCGCTGTGCCACTTGGGGCTTTCTGTTCGCAAAATGTAATTTAAGAACTGGAAGATAAAGTGCTGGATTCCAAATTTGAAAACAACAACTTTCTGTCACTTGTTCCTAAAACTGAGGCTGACGTTTTCTTTTGTTTTTTGTTTACAAGTAAAGCATTTTTCACCCCTTCCGATGTAATGCAATATTTCATATATACTCTATATTGTAATTTCTAATACTTCGCTCTCTTCTTGATGTACCTTTTGAATACTATTTCATCCCGCATCATCAGTTAGTCTGCACAGTGCTGTCATGTTGGGGGGGGGGGAATGAAAACGTAAACACGGTAATGTGCAAGTGTACGCTTACAATCGTAATCACTTTCCTGTCCGTTTGTACAAATCAGTTTGTAAAACATTGGGTAATCCATCCGATGGGATGTGATGAATCGTACTTTCATCAATACCTCATTTCACATACTTTCAACAATATATCAGAAACAGAAGGGCTGTAGTTTGTTTAAAACTATATGTAAGCTATTTAAAAAAAAGTAAAATCCTGTTTGATACGTAATTGATATACTCATGAGAACAAACCCAAAATATTTTTAATTGCTCACTAGTATAACAAGATAAATGAGTAAACTGAATTCCATTAAGTATATATTTATTTTTTCCAAACCCTTTTTGAATTAGGCCAAATGTTACCCTCTGTTGTTTGCGTTATTCAACAGACTCTAAACTCTAGAAAGATCTTTTATATTTAACTTTATATAAATAAATATATATAATTTATGCATCACGCCTTGTCGGTGATATTTCGTTGCAGTTAACTACGAAGCCCCTTTGCCCAGGTGATAAAATAAAGCAAAGAAACAGCTTTTAGGGGAAATATTTGATCACTGAATGACACTGACATTTTTTGTATTCGATGTTGACTACTGATTCTATAATTTTAAAATTACGTTATGTATAATTTCTGTATAAACAAACAAAATGTTTCAAAGTAGTTTTATTTGTGTTTATTAACAAAGTATTTGTTGTTTCAACGTTCTTACACTTTTATTTAAATTTTACAAAAATCTTAATGTTCCAGTTTTTCTGTAGAACGAAAGAAAAATCAGCATAATTAGTAGCCTATCCAAACAATGTGACATTGAATGTAAACATATACACAGTAACAAAATAAGTGTTATTAGAATCTGATTCCAATAAACTTGTTGTTGACACAATGATAATTCACACCCTTACCAAATAAAAGTTCACATTCCTGCTATCCGTTTAAAAGTAGGAATCTATAAACATAATCTAAAGTCATGTAAGTGTGAAAATAAAATGAAACGGCTGTTAACAAAATCATTTACAATAAGGTGATTTTATAATAAATATAAAATTTTTAAGAGCAGTAACTCTTCGAAATGTATACATCTACAAGTGAGATTATTTGTATGATTTCTATTGTAAGCCTAAAATCACCTTTTCTGACGAAAGATGCGAATTCACACTTTTTTTGGGTATACCTGCAGTAGATAGAGCACAGCGAACCTAAACAAATAAACACGCTCAAAAAAAGAGTAAAAACACGCCCTTTTCGTAGAGTGTACAAAAACAAATGAATGTAATCTCGTGATATGTCGAATCCGCCAAGTTGAACTATTTTTAGAATACTAAACTATTACACCCACTTGGTGTTCTCCGGTTTTTTCTTGTTCCTTCTAGTTTAATCACACAAAGTCATTAAAACACTAATTACTAAGGAGAGTGAGAGACGAGAATACACACAATGCTAACGAAAGATCACTTTATCATATATGAGCTAAGAGTTCGTGTATTGTTCTTCTAGTTATTTAATATGTCGCTAAAAAATAAGCTAGAAAATTATTGTATGAACACGGAAACAAATTTATGTTTACAAAGAACTTCATAACCTTCTTAGGTGATCCGTGAGATTTAACAGAAGTATATAAACAGTAGATTTATTTTATTTTAAAGAGTAAATATACCTGTCATTTTCAAATATACATTTTTATCACGCAATCTGCTAGACATGAAAATTGTATACATAGACCATATTGATCTATTCTAGCTTGTAAAGATGTGTCGTCCTATACGTAAAGGTGTTAAAAGCTTTTACTTTTATAGAAATAATCTTCAGCATGCAAGGGAAACTGTAACAGCCATTTTTGAAAGTTCAGTGATCAAAACTCGTTATTAGGGTTAGCTTTCAAGTACTATCTCATTGAAATACATAAAAAAAATAAGTTTTGGACTCCAAGTTCAAGTCAATGGGATCAACAGAAACAAAATGGCGGATATTTGCATTTTGTCATGTTGTGTACAGAAAAGTTTTGCATATGTAAGTTGACATCTAACTTTTATATAGGAACTTCATAGCTGCTACTTAATATAGCAAAAGTTATAACTGTCAGTTGTTTCGATGGATGATGAAACAGAAACGATTACTTATCATCATCACGTCTTACACACTTGAAAGTTTTACAATTATTTCTACTTTTTCTTTGTTCTCGTGTCTGCCTTAACCCACTCAAAAACATTTCTGTTAACGCCCATGGAACAAGTTATCTAACCTACACAAATATATGTATACCTAATAGTTTAAGAGTAGAGTTACTTGCCTTATGTCCTTATTAAAACCGAACACAATTTGATGGAGTTTAACAGAGGTAGGAAACGTTATTGTTCTTAACTCCGAGCCTGAAAGTACTGGTATAAAAAAAACAACAACATATATGTTTCTTCTATCCTTTCATGTAATGTAACCCATTCACCATACTGTAAGATTATATCCAAGAGTCAACTAGTAAACGATAATGGTGAGATGCGCAGTTTAGTCGCTGCAGACTAGTTGTGACTGAATATCCCCAATGCTTCCTCTGTCATCTTTCATCATACTTAAAAACAAGTAGAATAAAAAAACGCAAGCAAATCAGAAATCAAGAAATCTGATAAACCGAGAGTTTTCGGAAGATAGATCCTACTTTTTAATGTTCATGACTACACGACTTATGTTTTCGGACTGAATCCTCCCTGAGTTCCTTTAACTTAAATGTACAACACTAATATAAAAACTTTCAGAAAAAAAACTAGACTCGTTGCATTACGTTATTTACTCTTCGAAAAGTTTGTGTGTAATCCTTGAAAATGATGTCCACCTCGGGGCTCGACCTCCAAATTTCAATGTTATAAGCCTTGAAACTTACCTCTTAACCATCAAGGATCATATATGATACAGAGAACATTATTTTTTGGTAGTAAACTGCTACGTTCCCGTTCCCAAAAATATATGTATAACTTACCTGCATCAGTGACCTTTGATTTTTCTTCCTTTCTTTTAAAGGTTTGCGAGTTTCCTTTTTCCTACATAATCGCCAACCTATATTAGCCTTTAGAGTCACTATTGTCGGTATTGTTTACTTCCCCCTTTCTTCTGAAAGAATAAAAGCACCCATGAGATACATAAGCAGTTTTTTTTTACCCTTCGAATGAATATTTTCGTCATTTATCTTACTATGTTATCTACCATCACCACGTGGCATAGTTTTTTAAGACAAAATAAATCCAATTAAAGCCATTCTGAGCTACAACCCAGCACTTAAAAGTTTTCACGAATGAACCCAAACTGAAATAACTTAAGGAAAATAAGTTAATTTCACCAGTTAAATAATTATTTTGATTCTCGAAGTTATTGACTTAGGTAACGAATAAGAAAGATTCATTAGCTTAGTATCTGTAAGCTTTAGATAATTAAAAATAATCACTTTAGGTTTGAATAATGTTAACTGAAACAATTGATAAGTCTATGAATTGAATGAATGTAGCACAGCAGTTTGGGTTCTTTATGAGGTGAATCTTAAGAAAGACAGTTATTAGTCTTGAATACATAAGTTATTAACTAATTAAGGTGCTATAAGGTAGCCCCTAGGGTAGTTCTCTGTATTACACAACATCTAGTTTAAGGTGCTATAAGGTAGCACCTAGGGTAGCTCTCGGTATTATACAACATCTAGTTTAAAGTGCTATGTAATATAGAGAACTACCCTAGGTGCTACCTTTACCTTATAGCACCTTAAACTAGATGTTGTCTAGATGTTGTCTAATACAGAGAACTACCCTAGGTGCTATTATAGAAAACGATCCTAGGTGCTACCTTATAGCACCTTAAAGACAACATCTAGTTTAAGGTGCTATAAGGTAGCACCTAGGATCGTTTTCTATAATATACAACATCTAGTTTAAAGTGCTATAAGGTAGCACCTAGGGTAATTCTCTGTATTAGGCAACATATAGTATATTTCACTCTGCACATCGTTCTGCTGGTCTAATCTATAATGCATATCGCTCTGTTGGGTAGTTTCTTTTGTTCTTCGCTCTGTTGAACAGCGTCTAATATTGTGCAATTCTTTCAGTTGAGTAGTTTTTAATATAGTTATCTCTGCTGAACATTAAGTAATATAGTATAGTTCGTTCTGTTGGTTAGTATTTACAATGTGTATCGCTACGTTAAGTATTATCTAGTATAGTTCATTCTGACAGAATGAACTATACTAGATAATACTCAACATAGCGATACATATTGTAGATACTAACCAACAGAATGAACTATACTAGATAATACTCAACATAGCGATACACATTGTAGATACTAACCAACAGAATGAACTATACTAGATAATACTCAATTTAGCGATACACATGGTAGATAGTAACCAACAGAACGATATACATTATAGATACTAACCAACAAAATGAACTATACTAGATAATCTTTAATGTAGCGATGCACATTGTAGATACTAACCAACAGAACGAACTATACTAAATACTGTTCAATAGAGCGATATACATTATAGATACTAACCAACAGAACGAACTATACTAGATAATACTCAACATAGCGCTACACATTGTAGATATTAACCAACAGAATGAACTATACTAGATAATACTCAACATAGCGATAAACATTGTAGATACTAACCAATGGTTAGTATCTATAATGTATATCGTTCTGTTGGTTAGTATCTACAATGTGTATTGCTATGTTGAGTATTATCTAGTATAGTTCATTCTGTTGGTTAGTATCTATAATGTGTATTGCTGTGTTGAGTATTATTTAGTATAGTTCATTCTGTTGGTTAGTATCTTATATTAACGACCAGCTCATCTGGTGGATGCTGTTGCTTGAAACTGAAATATTCAGCTGGTTATAGCATGGGTTTCACTGCCTAATGCGAGTTAGAATGTAGAAGAACAATCTCTAGTGGAACTAATTTTTGAACAAATTCTAAAGTCCAACATTTTCAAACACTATTTTAAATGAACCAGATTATAAATGGGCGTAATAATGAAACTGTACAAGCTACTTCATACATTTTGGGTTCTATCAATCAGCACATTAGTCTAAATAAAGACGATTCTGTATTTTTATTATTCTGCACACATTGTTCGAAATAATACTTTCCTTTTAAATCCAGTGAAATAGAAGACTGAATGTGAACAATAATGAAAATTATATCTCATTCGTCAAACACGCTCTCTTTAGTTCGTGGACACGCCCATGTCTCTCTATATTATAATAAGACTTCTTCAGAGCATCTGCCTGTGGTTGGCAATCTACTTTCTAATTCTAACGATTCGAATTTCTTAGTTATCAGAGCTTTCAAAACCTCTTGTAATATATTCATATAAAATTTATAAACAATATTTGAAATTCCTTTATAATTATCCATCAAATCTGGTCACATTTTTTCTTTGAGTCTACTCAAAAGAATACCTATATCTGAATAAGTTAGAAAGTTAGAAAAATTCTCTCTACAAACACATATGCTTTAATCGATTTTAACAAAACGAGCACTGAGCACACAGATGTTTTGTCCTCATATTGCTAATCGTATATCATCAAGACTCCAGTGTCAAGCAAGCAAAGGCGGGGTTCGCTGCTCGTGACTGCTCGAGGCATGCTTCAGAACCGGCAGATGTAAGTTTTACCACAGTTCTTGCACAGAGAAAAATAAAAAACGTACACCAAGACCGTTCGTTGTTCTTTATAGATAAGTACAGCTTTTAAACGGACCACAAAGAGCGCGTTTTTTATAGCTATCTCGCAGGTGACAATAACTTAATATATCAGACTTGCGACAATCTGATTATAAGTAGGCAAAAGAGTCTGTTAGTTAACATACATATGATAAAGATTTGATATCACTAATTAAATGTTGCCCCCACCAAGCAATTTATTTTTGTTTTCTTAGAATGTGTGAATGATACTATTTGATACTGATTTTATCTTCTGGCCGTAGAAGTTATTTCTGAGAAATCGTGTTGAAACTTTTATCTTACGTTTGTCATTTAATACAATTATACAGATATATCAATTATATTCTTTTAGTTTTTAACGTGATTAGTTAAAACGTGTCTTCCTACCGTTAAAAGTAAATGGTGGATAATATGGTAGTTTCATTTGGATGGTGGTGTATACAACAGCCATTTAATATCCAGTCACATTCTTTGACGTTGGTTTTAGTTGTTTCATTGCCAAAGAAAAATAGTGAATTTTCAAAAGGATATTGGAGTGCTTTGTTAAGTAATAGTATACATACTTTTTGCTAACTAGCATCACAGTATTTAACATTCTTTATTATATGGGCCGAATGTTGCCTAGCGGTTACAATGCAAGAATGCGAATCCGAGGGAATATGGTTCACGTCTCGTTGCCGTGAAATCGCACTCTGCACTTTCGATGAGTGTGTTATAAGAGTGAAGGTCAAATCCCACTGTTCGGTTAGAGTAGTTAAAGAATTGGCGGGGTTGTTACTGACTGGCTGCCTTCACTCTAGTCTATTAGTTCGAAATCAGAGATGGCTAATGCAGATAATTCCTGTGTAAGTTTGCAAACATCCAAAAACACCTAACGAATAACTTTATTACACTGAGGTAATTCTGATTATCTTAAAGAAACAAGATTGATTTTCAGAGAGTAGGGTGCCTAAATGATTTTTATTATTATTTTGCGGGTGGTAGAGGTGAGCCAAATTATTCGGAATACTTCATAATTCAAAAGAGTAATTTAAATGGGAAACAAAAAATTCTAGAAATATTGGTATTTCAGTCTATCTGAACAGTTATCGTTACGAAAATATTTTCAGTGAATTCTTAAAAAAGCTCTTTCACATGAGGAGCTCTACAAATAAATATAACGTCAATCCTTCAACTACACAAAATACAAATAATGACAAATGAATATAACGTCAATCCTTCAACTACACAAAGTACAAATAATGACACATAAATATAACGTCAGTCCTTCAACTACACAAAATACAAATAATGACAGATAAATATAACGTCAATCCTTCAACTACACAAACTACAACTACACAAAGTACAAATAATGACAAATAAATATAACGTCAGTCCTTCAACTACACAAAATACAAATAATGACAAATAAATATAACGTCAATCCTTCAACTACACAAAGTACAAATAATGACACATAAATATAACGTCAATCCTTCGACTACACAAAATACAAATAATGAATTACAACAGAAAAGGTCACGTTCGTTTCCACAAATTGTTTGTGTGAAACACTTTTGAAAGTTGTATAAAGTTCATTCAACTGATAACGTACAAAAAACATTATCTTGGATAAAGCAAGAACTTATCTGTTTGTAAATTTGAACAGTTTTTAAGTCTTCAAAAATTATCTATCTAATGCAAACATGCGTTTTAAGGACTTTATGATCATAATGGGTAAACATAATTAGCAAGAAGGTGATGATTAGCGTAGTAAATGGATTCAATTAGTGCTAAAGTATACGGATGTAAATTACCTTGTTTCCTAAGGAAATAATGGCCACGAATTGGAAGTACAACAACATAAAGCTCAAGTCTGCATAATATTACAAAAATATGAAATAATTCGAGTGAAATGACAGTTTTCTCATGTGTATTAATTTATTTGATGCTCGTAAAACACCAATTTATTTTTTGGGAATATTCGAGATATACAAAACCACAAATACTTCATGAAATTGGGATTTACTGTAAAAAAACAACAACAACATACAGACAGACAGAGCAACTGTAAGTTGTGTCTGTGAAACTCCCATCCTCCCCTTTGTTTTCTTCTTTGACTTAAGACCTTCAAAATTTATTCAAGTCTATAACTTTGTACGTTGTACATATTAAATACGTTTGATCAAAATCCATTCTTCCAATCTTGTGAAATCCTTCAAAAAGATCGGGACGGGCTGACAGGGGCAAACCAATATGCCCGCAATGATTCGCAGTGGGTGCATAACAAGAAGATATTACTTCCAAAGACAACAATATAAAGAAACAAAGTGTTCAGTCTTCGATTACAGATTAACGTACGAATGTATCATAAATAAAAGTGTTCAGTCTTCGATTACAGATTAACTTACGAATGTATCATAAATAAAAGTGTTCAGTCTTCGATTACAGATTGACTTACGAAAGTATCATAAATGAAAGTGTTCAGTCTTCGATTACAGATTGACTTACAAATGTATCATAAATAAGATATATTTTGATGACCGTAATATAAGAAGTACCCTCCGCCTACCAACACAAAAATAAAAGATTATTTTTTTCATCTTTCTCAAAAGATAGAAACAAAGCAATGTTTAAAAATACATAAGAAATAATAAATTAAATTATTCCTTTAGAATTAAATTTTCAGACATCATTTCTATAACAAGAGATCTAAAAATCACCCAAATGTTTTTATTTTCTAAAAACGTTAAAAAATACAAGCAACTTTAAAAGTAATTTAAATATATATACAACTTACAGTTTACTAAAATCATTTCTCAATGCTAAGAAAGATCAACTATTGACAGGATACTTTATAATCCTGATCGTCCCCCAGTCTGCGGACTTACAATGCTAGAATCCGGGTTTCGATACCAGTGGTGGGCAGAGCACAGATAGCCCATTGTGTAGCTTTGTGCTTAATTACAAATAAACAAACAAACAATAATCCTGATCAGTTATCACTTATTATTTCTCACACAAATTACGTGAGAAATACACAATAAAGTATCACGATGATTAGTTTTGCATGCTTTTAATTTGTATATTTCAACACTTACATTGTTCAACATTATTGCTCAACCACGTGTTAGAATTAATTTAAGTCTAATGTAATTGTCACGTGATCTTAGTTTGCTAAAAATGTAGTTATTCAGCGTTACTTTACTGTTGTCTTACATAAGAATCAAAGTGTTGTTTTCCATATTAAGACAGCATAGAAATGAGTGAAAGAGGGCGACGTATCCAAGACAACATGGATGGATTCTTAATCACGCCGAAACCCATTTTCAATAACATCGAAGCTCCTTTGGGATTTTTAAACACCTTTGGAATTTTTGTTTCGGCCCACGATCTTCATAAAGTACTCATCAAGGGTAGTTTGCGGTCACATAAAGTTTGTATTAGAATCCTGTTAACTCAGCCTCACAAATAAAACCATCGAAACTGAGGTGAGGTCAGAATCACGTGACTTAGATAATCCAAGACTGAAAGTTAGTGTTCTTCAGAGATGTGTCCAGGTTTTGTCTTGAGACCATTCTACAGGGAGGGGTGGGCGCTATAGTAGTGGACCTAGCATTGTCTGGTTGTCTGATTCAACAAACGTTTTCGAGTACGGAAACGGACCTCCATGTTGTCCGGAAGAACGTTTTAGCAGCTGCGAGGTGCAACGATGAGCTTCTGTATGTTTACATGAAATAGTACACCAGCACCATTGGTGGCAGCTTCTCACACACCACGCTCAGGTCGTGGAAGAGTTCCTTCAGAGAGTGGCCTGCTCGACCTTCTGGCATGAACCCAGTTGAGCATGTGATATCTGGAACCCTCCCAGCATGCTTTTTTTCGGTCTTTCTTGTCCAACCTATAATCCTCCACGAGCTGGGAAATGATGCCATTGTTGAAGAATGGAACAGTTCCCTTCGTGTCAATATGTAGGGGATCATAAGAAGCAGGCAGAGACTGTACTAGGCAATGGTCGGTGCTTTTGGTGGACACAGTTGCTATTGATAAGATGTGTTTTGTTATTTGTTTTTTTTTATCAATAAAAAAAATCTCCATGTACCTAAAATGTTCCATTTTCAAGGTTTTCCTCTTTTCTTTTCAATTGTTGAAAGGTATGTTGGAAAACACTAAGTACAGTTTATTGTACAACTATCAGTTGGTTACTAGTTATTTATTGTTTGCTATATTTATTTTGAGAAGTGATTCCTAGTACATTTTGACTAGTATGTCATCAAAACGATATAACAGTAAAGACAGGATCTACACGTTTAACTGGATCTTATTAATATGAGTACCTAACACCCTCAACAAAAGTTCATTACTTACCAATTTCCATATCAGAAAATAAACAAATATCCATATAATGGTATATTTCGTTTAATTGCCCCCCCCCCCCACAGTGGCACAGCGAAAAGTCTGGAGACTTATAAGGCTAAAAACCGGATTTCAATACCCGTGTATCTTTGTGCTTCAAAAGTTCAATTTCACTTTCCCTCACAAACTTTAATTAATCAGAGCATATCAACTATATGTACTTGCAAGCGTTCTTTAGCCCTTTTCAATCAAAATTACAATAATCTATTGGCGGTAAGTCAAATTATTTCAACGGTATATCTCCACACGAAGTAGTTTTTCACTCTAGCCTGACTTGTGAGGATCTGTGTTTAAACTACCACAGATACTTCGCGACCTTGTCGTCTAGCACGTTTGCATGTTGGACATCATTAGGGTACAAAAAAAAGGATCTTCTCCATAAAATCGAAGCTTCAAAATTTTATCTTGGTGTACCGAAAAATGACTCGGACTTCTGGAGCTACTCCTCTTACCTGTAAATTTATTTTCCCGTTTATCCCGTGGTAATTCTTTTCTTGAGAATATGTCGTATATTACATACCACTTTTGGAAGGTTTTTTCATCATAAATTTATTTTTCAGTTTATACCGTGGTAATCCATTTCTTGAGAATATGTCGTATATTACACGTACCACTTTTGGAAGGTTTTTTTCATCATAAATTTATTTTCCAGTTTATCCCGTGGTAATTCTTTTCTTGAGAATATGTCGTATATTACATACCACTTTTGGAAGGTTTTTTCATCATAAATTTATTTTTCAGTTTATACCGTGGTAATCCATTTCTTGAGAATATGTCGTATATTACACGTACCACTTTTGGAAGGTTTTTTTCATCATAAATTTATTTTCCAGTTTATCCCGTGGTAATTCATTTCTTGAGAAACTTTTGGAAGGTTTTTTCATCATAAATTTATTTTTCAGTTTATACCGTGGTAATCCATTTCTTGAGAATATGTCGTATATTACACGTACCACTTTTGGAAGGTTTTTTTCATC